>NC_080744.1:15317615-15470115 GCF_020826845.1 Diceros bicornis minor
AAAAATGATACTTTAACCAAAATCTTGCCAAGGTGAAATTGATTTGATTTGTATCTGGGTACTCCTGAGCTAGTAAAAGGGGAAAGTACAGTAAATCATCCCCTGAAATAAAGTGCTATGGATGGGAATGGTTTAAAAGGGTGCCGGAAACGTGCAGAACCTGCTGTTAAGACTTGGCTATGGATCGCAGCCACACCACACCCCCAAGAGCGCGCCAGCTGGGTGGCCACTAGAGGGCAGTGTGCACTCGTCCACGTCGCCCACTTTTGGCATGTCCTTGTCTCCGTCTGCTAAAATGAAAAACCTCTAACTGCTGTAATAAATTTGGCTAAATTAGCTGCTAAATGGTTATCTCAAGTAATATGTATTTGCATTAATCATCTTGCTCTAAACCAGAACAAGCCAGAGTCCTAAAGACGTAGTAAATTCATATTGTCCATTTAATTACGGCTAATAAGTGCTTCATAGACAATGGTTTCATGAAGTACATTTTGATTTTTTTTGGTGGGGGGTGTGGATGGGTAAAGGGAAGTCACTTTGGAAAAGAGCCGTGTTTAAGGCTGCGAAGCTCTTCCCGTCGCGTCTGAGCCCCTCTTCCTGGCTCCGAAAGTGATCAAAAATCAAACCTCCACATGTTATATCCATAGACATACAAACTTTGGTGCTTTTCTCCCTTTCTCTCACAATACGCTAAATGGATGGTTGTAAAATTTAATAATTATGTCTTAACAGTTGCCTGAAAACGCCTTGCTTTGATGAGGGCTTCAAATAGTGGCAAGTTCTATTCTGAAACTATTCAACAGTTTAGGCTCTTTTCAAGGCCCGGAACTGTCATCTTCTCTCAGCGGCGAGGCTCCACAGGTAGCATTGTCCTCGCCTTTTGTCGGCGATTGTAAGTTCTGCCATTCTGCATGCATGGCTTCCCAGGCTACAAAACTGCGTGGTGAAGCTGAAAGCAGTAAAATACTGACACTGCCGTACAGCTCTTCTGTCAAACCGTTGTTTCATGCACCAAGATGTGCTTTTATTCAGATCCTCTCAAACTGGTTAACTATTAATAGAGGAACGATGGGTTATGAAATTCTGCCCACTATTTTCACAGAGAAAACTTAGAGCACCCCGATCAGTGGTTGGTGTATAATTCTATCTGCTGTGTATCTGGAATAAGGAATAATTTCAAATAGGTCTAGTATTTTTAACAAAGGCAAAGAGACTAAGAAGCCCCTTTCTGGAATCCCATGAAGAAAACACTGAGATGGTGGGGCAGATCAGCCCAGACTGGCTGGGGATTCTGGACCAGAATTTGACCAAAGGCAGGCAAAATTAAAAAAAAAAAAAAAATTATCCCCAGGATACAGTGCATAGAAAGGGGCAATGTGAGAAAGGAATTATAAAGTCAAATTAGAATTTGCAGAATCAATGTAAAGATCACCCCCCCTTCCTTTCTCTTATTTAAAAGCAAACAAACAACAAAAAACCAAAATCTCAATTCTGAAATGCATAGCCAGAAAAACATCTGCCTCCTGGGTGGGCTCCACGTTATGTGCTGTGAAGGGGGCTGGAAGGCTTGTTTACTCAGACAGGTATGACGGTGTCATCTTTTTGAGTTAAGGCAGTATGACTCTGGGTCTGATTAAGTGCATCTGTGTTTCATGAGAAAATACATACAAATTTATTAGGGCCATGAATATACTAATACAGCCTTCTTTATCACCCAGGCCAAGGGCCATCTCGCAAAGAGAGGAGACCTAAGTGAAGGAGAGGCGGGCCCGGTAAGTTTCAATGTGAGGAAGTGGTTGAGAAAGGACTGGCAAGGAAGGAAGCCCCTCAGGGGTTCCCTGGGGCATCAGGCGGCTACTTGAATGCCTTACCTTATCGTGGTGAACACCACAGGGCAGAGATGGGAGCCCTTCATGGTCAGCTGAAGAAGACAAGTTTGACCTAATCCATCAGTTTGCCCTGGGCCAGCCTGACAAACAGAATTCTAAAAGGTAAACATTCTAGCATGGTCTTAGATCATGACTGTTTCCTGAGGATGAGTGTTTCCTGAATGACAACCCCGTGTGCCAGCGGGAATCTAGACAGAGAGAAGGCACTGAGTTAGCTCTCACTAGAGTACCAGATGTTGATCAAAATATCACCCTGGTTGCTTTTGCTTGTCAGGAGTCCCATGAAAGAGGTCACAATGGAATTTTGCTTCTTTTAAAATGAATAAGAAATAATTTTGCTTGGGGCTCCAGAATATAAATTTATGACTTTGGGATGAAGTTTCTTTCTTAAAAAAAAAAAAATCATACCGGCAAATCAGCTGGATCACTCCAGCTGTGCCAGAGGCAGGATCTGACAGCTTTTCCTGAGCTCATGTGGTCCTAATCAGCTCAAGAAGAAAAGCCACCTTGGTGCCAGTTTGAAAGAGATTTTTAGTTTGTAATATAATAAATTAGACAACTTGAAAAACACAAAAACTTTTCCAATTCTCTTTAATCCAGTGGCTGTTGTTTTGATATTTGAGTTTTAGCTTTACATAATGGCGAGAAATGAGAGAATGTTTGTGTCAGTCTATTTCACAAAATCCCTTCTGTGGGGAAAAACAGAAAGAAGCATGATGTAAGTTACTTCATATGGAAGTCCTTAAAAAACGGTTAATTGTCCCTTGAAAAGAGATAGAGAATCATCAAACCAATGAGCCCAGGAGTAAATTCCTAACAATGTGCTCAAACTATAACGAGAGGAAGCAGAGAGAGAGAGAGAAAATATCTACGTGGATCATACTTTTTAGTCTTATGCCCTAATGTGGTCTGAGTACCTTCAGCACATACCCTGGCATCTTCTCTTTGGTTTATCCCAAAGTTTACTTTTTGCCATCAAAAACTTTTGGTAGAGCAGCCTGTGTGTCCCTCACTGAATTCACTGATCACATCATAACATCTCTAGAATTATGTCTTTAAAGTTGTGCTATAGGAATTAGTTTCCATGTAAGGATCTCAAAACATTTAAATGGGCTTTTCTTAGATTTGACAGGGTAAACATGAAGACATAGGGAGGATGCGTACGTTTTTCCCGGGTTCACTTACAATCTCGAATGGTCCCGGGCGTAATTGTGAACGCCTCTGCTACCACACGGGAACTTGTTCCTTTCCACTCTGAAGTCTAGGGTGTAACCAATTGCTTTTGGCTGCTATTGCTCTGAGGAAAACCAAGAAGCTGTCATCAGTACCACTCCACTTTCCAAAATAACGGTGCCTTTGAGTGTACAAACTGTGCACTTCAGAGGACAGAGGTGACCCCACATTTGTGAGAAGACAACAATAGAGACAAAGAGATTTAAATCCTCCTGGTTGAACTGTTCCAGCTCAGCTCATTTGACAATTTTTGGCTATTAGCGTCAAAACACCACCCACCCCTAACTGTGAAGGGAGTAGCAGATACAGTTCAATCAAAAGAAAATTGCAGAGAGCTTACATTTTAGAACACGTGACCTTTTACATCAAACACACATTTCCCCCCCAAAAGACTAGAGGCTCAGTTTTATTGAATATCTTTTAAAAATGTCACCTGGTCTCGTGGTTTGAGTGGTAGGCATACAAGAAATGTCCTGCTTAGAAAGAATAACTACTGTCCCCCCAAATCTGATGACCCCTTTTGCTGAAGCACACATCCATGGCTCTGCACACAGCGGCCAACAGAGGGATTTCAGTTTTCCTTAGGAAAACTTGGTCCACAGAAATAGACTGATGATTGAAAGGACATAAAGGAAGCCTGTGTCTGTGGCGGGAACATAATTCTGTTAGTAAATCAAAACAAATCAGTACAAGTTTGCCTTCAGAAATATGGAGGAAAAAAGGGAACATGGTCTCTTCCTGTTGGGCTGTTCGACAAAATCAAAGCCAAAGATTCTAAATAGTGAGTTACTTGTGTCTTAAAAAGAAGGGAATAGTCTAATTCAGTTTGAAGAGGAGATGAAGAACACATATCAAAAGCGGCCTTTTAGCAAAGTGGCTCACAAAAGGACATTTTAGTGGTTTGCATATGCATTAAAAAGCGGCAATACTTGGCGTATTCAGGTAAGTATAGAATAAATAGGAAATGGTGAGGTCAGCGGAGATTTCACACTTCACATTCATACAGCTGGACAAAGGGCTTCATTATTGTCACGGCGACAGGAGGACGCATCTGCCGCCATTCACCCCTCCTTGGAGGTACCTTTCTCGGTGGCTACAGAGAGCAGGCCCTGCTGCCAGAAACTCGAAAATTATTTTTGAATTCACTAATGTGGAGTGTGTGTGTGTAAGGAAGGAGGGCGAGCTAGAATCACACTTTCTCCTTAATACCACAGCTGGTAGCCACCGGTTCTCTTTCTACATTCACAAAACTGGCAGATGAAACATGAAAAAGAATACTGACTCTTTAATCTCTGCTTCTCCACCTAAGGCCCAAGGCAGGCTGACAGGGAACTTCATTCTGGAAACAGGACTTTTTTTTTTTAAATTCTGGATTACTTTTTCCTCTGCTTTTGAAAACCGTGGGCTATAGGGGAATGAACCTGACATAAACTTAAAACAAGAACAAGTTTCTTTATCTAAAAAGTTATCGTCCTTGATGCTTACAGGAAGGTCATTTTCAAAACCCACAGGAGAAATAGCATTAGAGCCAGAAACTCTGCATTAAGTGCTTTATTTACTCGCAATAGAGACAGTTTTTCATTTAGAACTGCTCGCAGGATCAACGAAGGCTTTGATGCTGTGCAGACTTTCCTATAGATTTTGCAATTAGTGAGCTAGATGTCTTAAATAGCAGGCATCCACAAATTGGTTTTTAGTTTTTTTGTAAATCTATGTGCCAAGCAATATTTGGTAAAGTTTAATGATATTTGATACTTAATGTGAGTTACGAGCTTAAGGACAGAAGACCTGTGGATGTTCTCTGAATGCCTATGCATCATCTATGGATTTTCCCCCTAATACACTAATGACAGGCCCTGCTTGAATTGCTATCTGTGTGATTAATAACCTCAGAAGAGGTTTTTTTCTATACCACCGCCAATTGATAGATTTTTATTAACTGTTAATATTGAATCATGCAGAAAACTTTTCATTGATTTAGAACATGTCAATTTGTTAAGTTTAAAAAATAAATTTCCCTTTTCTTCATGATAATGTACCAAACTGGAGACCAAGCCTTTTAAACACTGATGGTATCATGTTCTAGGACAGGAAGAATCAAAGTAATTGTTGGCACTAGTGACATTGAGATTTCAGATTTTTTTCAAGCTGTTTTCAGTCTAACCTGGGAATTTCAGTACCACTCATTCCCGCCCTTCTTGATCTAAAATAGGTAAGGACAGAGGATTTCTTAGCCCCTACACCTTCTTCTTCTTCTTTTTTTGTGGGGATTTGCTATATAGAAGGAAGCAGTGAATTCTTCAGCATGGAATTAAGAAAGATTTATGGCTAAGAAATGAGGAAAATGGTGGATTTATTCACCCATTCAAGAAATATTTTTTTGAGTGCCTACTCTGTGCCAGGCTGGGGGATATCAAAGTGAGCAGGATATCAGTCACGGGCCTGCCCTCCTGTATTAGTCTCAGTGACAGCAATTCCATGTCCCTTGCTAGTGACTGGATGAGGGGGGATTCTCTCTTCTGTGGGAAATTGTTGAAAAAGTTTTCTTCATTCTGAAAATAAGGATTTATCTCTATTTACCTTCGAATGGGAGACAGATGCTTATCAGTCATTTTCACTAATAAATTGATCACAGGGATAACTGTTATGGAAAGTGGTATATAGGCCTGTGAAAACACAGGATTCTCACCTGGTCTGGGTGAATTCTCCTCCTCCCTTTAAAAATGAAGAGTAGTTGGAGTGTGGGGGAGGTTAGGCTGGGATGTAGAGTGAACTATAAAAAGGCAAAATGGATGAGGTGGTCCTTACACTCTTTTATTGTGTGTCTCCGGTGGACCCTGCATTTCTGGATGCGGTCATTTCATTAAGTCCACTAGACATCTTTAACAAGAAATACAGAAGTGGTGAGGCATAGATATGCAAAAACTAGTGTTCTGTAAAATCAGGAATATTTAAAGGAGCCCAGACAAATTCTATTTGTTTACCTGTTCTGTAGATTTTCAGAAATCCAAGTACTTTATTGTGAAAACGTTACAGATCCTCCCATGTAGCAGTCATGGTGGACTGTCCACTGAAGAGGTCTTCTGCCACTTCCTTCTGGATGACAGAACTCGCACTTGGGATTTTATGTTTGATGATCTCCTCTCAAGACCCAGGGGCAAAAGCTTCTACTGTTTAAACCAGCCATGGTAATTCCATCCCTTGCCAGTGTGTGGCTTAGGCTTGGGTATTTCATGAAATGCTGGACAATGAGACATAAGGGGGCTTCTCTCTACTGGGGGGCGTCTGGGAATATTTTCTGTTCTTGCAAAAATGAACACAAAATAGAGGCTGAGCCATTCCTGACCTCGGACGTTGTCCTGTGAAGAACTGATGACTGGCGGTGCTACTGCTGTCTTTTGATCATGAAGAGAAAGTTAAGACAATTATAGAGAAAGTTTAAGTCACTTTTACTTGGGTTTTCTGATGAACCAGAAACATTAGATAGATACATAGACCAGATGCATTCGAGCTGATATGCCCCACCGAAAATTCTAGGAAGCCAGAGAGGATGTGGGAGTTCATAAAGAGGTTCAAGTAACCTCATCCTTAGTTAACCCTATATTTATGGAAAAAACATTTTATACTAACCACATAGGCATATTAAATCCTATTCTGCTCATTTGTGTAAAAAAGAAGTTTGAGGTTTTTTGAGATATGCGGTGTGTCATTAAACCAATGTTTCAAGAAAAGTATTTTTTAAAAATATAGTTTATATAAAATTAAGAAAAGATGCCATTATAAGAAGTAATGGAATTGATTTTATTAAGGTTAATTGATTTACATTAAAATGGATGATTTTGAAGTATTGTTTGGTTTTTTTCCTGATTATATTTTATAAGAGCAATGGGTTATTTTCTCTCAAATATCAGGTGTTTCTTTTTATGATGATAAAAGCAGATACTAACTGAAATAGTAATAAGGAAAAGCCCAAGAATCCATGTTAGAATCATATTAGGATCTAGAGGTCAAATCACAGTTCTGGCTTCCTCTCTGGGCAGCGAGAGAAGATCACGTGTTTTTGTATTGCGTGAGCTATCGTTTGGTCTTCTAAGCCGGGAAGCCCTTTACACCCACCGTATCTCCCACCATCCTGGCTTCTTGCCATCTTCTGTCAAGGTCCAGGGAAAACGTGCCTCTCTGGGACTTCTCCATCCTGTCTTGGTTGCCCCCACCCCTGAGGTTTCTGTGTTTTGTTTACACATCTTAATAGTCCTCATTTTATGCCACCTTTTCAAAACTGGCTGTTTTCATCTATCTTCTCTACTAGTATGTAAGCTCCTTGAAGGTAGAGACCATAGCTTAGTTATTTTTGAAACCTTATATAGCAATACCACAAAGCTTTGTACATGGTAAGTACTCACAAATGTTAGATGAACTTGAACAGGGAAAATAGTACTGTTCATATTCACACATGCAATGAAGTCCACAGAAAAATATTAATCTGAGGAAAAAACTAGACTTCCTTTTGTTTACAAGTTGACTATTACTACTCTTTAACTCTACTGATATTTGAAACTTTACATCTTTCTAAAGAAATAATCTATCAAGTAATCACATACTCATTCCATTTGAACACTGAGTGAGATACCCTCGGAGCCAATTCCCTACTCATAGTTTGCTGCTATTAATACAATTCATCCAATTGGAGAGGAAAATGAAGTCTTTAAGATCGTTAGTCGATTTGTATTTACTTTTACTCCGTGTAAAACAATGCCTTCTAAATTCTAGTACAGTCAGTACTTCTCGAACTGCCACATGAATGCCAGTCAGCTAGGGATCTGTTCACGGCAGATTCGGATTCCGTGAGTCTGGGCGTAGGCCTGAAACTCTGCATTTCTATAGAGCAGTGTAGTAGTGTGGCAGAGCCACTCAGCTGGTCCTTAGGCCCTTGCTGGTCTCTGTTCTCTGTGTTTGCCAGCCCTCGGACTTGAAAAGCCAGAATCAGCACTAGCCAAAAAAAAAAAGACGTAAAATAATAATACTAATTCGCTCCTGTGTAAAATTCTGGCTTTGTCTTTTTTTTTTTTTTTTTTAATGTTTTCTCTCTTTATTTCCAATATCAACTTTTTTTTTTTCCCCTCGAGGAAGATCAGCCCTGAGCTAACATCCATGCCAATCCTCCTCTTTTTGCTGACGAAGACCGGCTCTGAGCTAACATCTATTACCAATCCTCCTTCTTTTTTTTTTCCCCCCCAAAGCCCCAGTAGATAGTCGTATGTCATAGTTGCACATCCTTCTAGTTGCTGTATGTGGGACGTGGCCTCAGCATGGCCTGAGAAGCGGTGCGTCAGTGTGCGCCCAGGATCCGAACCCAGGCCGCCAATAGCGGAGCGCGCGCACTTAACCGCTAAGCCACGGGGCCGGCTCCTATTTTGTCTTCATGTAACAGTTTTTTTAGTTAATGGACAGGCACACAAGGTAGGCTGACTTGGCTTCTGAAAAAAGTCAGACATGGTAGCTATTACATGCATTTCCTTCCACGGGAATTTTCATATTCATATGGAAGAAGACGAAAAACTCATTTGCTTTGGGTAAAAGTCCAGCCAATGATCAGGTTGCAGCTAAATCCCTGAAGACTCACCCCTGAAAAAGGCTAAGATCAGAAAATAGAAGAGCCTCCCCCCCTGCTTTCACATTTGGCCCACCCATCAGACTTGATGCCTTCCCTTCTTCCTTCCCTCGCAGCTTCCTTTACTGTGCGCAGCGGCTGCATACCCAAATCAACAATTAAATTCCCCCTTTGTTTGTGTGGCAGATGACAAATGCATGGAGGACATCTTGTGTTTCCTAGGCAGGCAGGGCACTTACTTTGATTGATGCTCCGTTGTGGAAAAAAATGAGCTGGGAAGGAATTACAATGGAGGGCCTGCAGACTGGAAGGGGATATACTAATTAGTCCTGCATTAAGCAGTCAGCTTGCATTTGGCGATGAGATGCCTTCAGGAGCAAGTGTAGGGGTTATTGATGCAAAACAGCATGGAATGCATTATGCCAGGTAGCTGCAGATTAGTTTTGCTAGGAAGTATAGAATTTTGTAATTAGGAAATAAACACTTAGGCTACTGTATTTTTTTTTTAACACCTCCCAAATATTTTGGGCAGGCCATGCTTTTTAACTCTACGTGATCTCATAGATAGGCTGGAAGTCCTCTCTTGCTGAAAAAACTCTTCCAGAGCTTCCTTGCCCTGGGTATGTCCTAGGAGGGGAAACCTGCCATCACTTCTACACTCTCTGGCTCCTCTTTTCTCAAGACCCACAGCTCCAGAGCCTTGAGCCTTGCTGGTGTACAACAACATTATAAAGGGAGAGGAAGTTTTCCCTCAGGCCACTCTTGCCAGGTTTTAGAGATTTGTGGTTGATTTGACCCAAGAAGAACCCTCGGGGTAGCTCAAGACAAATTCAGCATCTTCTACAGACAAAAGGCTGGATTAAAAGGGACGAAAGAGAAATGCAAAGCATATTTCTTTGTTTGGTTGAGCAGTCGTGGTTCGCCCTTCTACTTTTTGGGCCACAGGCAGAGGGAGAGTAGTAAATGGTTGTGCTGAAGCCTCTCTCATGATTCAAGAGTGACACAGATGCTCCAGGTGACTGGAGAGTGCAACTCTAGGGGGACATGACTGGTCGTCTGGAGGTCGGTACCTCCTGAGCAATGGAGAAGTGGAAGGTGATACGCAAAGAAGCTCAAATGATTGCTAATATGAGTGATTTAAAATTCAAACCTCGAAATGTCGATTTGGTCAATTTGGCCTGAAGAATCAATGAAATTTGGCTCAATGACTCCAGTGAGGTGGCTTAAAGAAAAAAATCAGAGGTCTTTGAGTCACAGTGTGAAATTCCCTTTGTTTTAGAATCCCAGTATAATTTCACTAACCCACCATGTTGGTATAGATAATGTGATTCTTTATGTTGAAACCCAGTGAACTATCAGGCGTCTCGTGTTAAGCTGGAGGGAGAGTAGATGGTCCAAAGTTGTTGCTTCAATTTATTTGAGTTGTCAAATCCTGGTGCAGCTGAGATTCCCTTTTACTTTTCTTATTCCAGAGACAAATTCATCTATGCATTTACAGATGCCTATGCTAGGAAAAAGATATGTGATAAAGATAGCATTTTGAGTTATCAAAGACTATTGAGTCTTTTTTTCTTAAGTTTTATCCATAAACTGGAGCATAAGACAGATAATCAAAATACCAGAAATATGATCAGACGACTAAAACCTGTCTTTCACGGACAGAACCAGGAATTGTGCCAATAGCTCTAGGAAGAAAAGCTAAATAGTTAATGTGGTTTATTTTTTAACCATCTCTTTGTTTTAGAATTCTATCTTATTCTTGAGCTGATTCTATGTCACCATGACCTTCTCCTGCCAAGAAGACACAGTTGAGGCATCCTTCAGTAATAGCCTAGGGCTTTGGACAAGCAAGATGCTGTGCTGGCTTTTTGCCTTTTCTTCCAGTGTTTACACAACCAAGACTTATTACATGCTCTGTCATTTTGTTACTGGGCTGGCTTTGGTTTGAGAATTAGGTAAACATCAGACATTCCATCACACAATTTTAGACTCAATCTTACTTTATAATGATGCTAATGTTTATTGTACAAAGCGAGATGCATTTGTATATTTTAGCATTTTATTTCAGTCACAGAATGCAAAACCTGACATTGGCATCAGTTTGATTTTTGTGTGTGTCATTGAAGATATTAAGCACTACAAGAATGTTGAAATTTCAATCTGATTAGGATCAAAATTCTTCAGGATCAAAACACTCCTTTTCCTCCCCCTACAGTTTTACTAATTGTGTGCTACTTGACATTGTGGAGTTATTCCACAGCATGAGAGCTAAATATGTGAAGTGCATTTTACTGTGCAGAATTATCAGCTCATTCTATTTGTTTTTCATGTGTTTAAGGTTATTAAATGAACTTAAAATTAGAAGTCATGTGTATGAGTTGAAAGAGCGAACTCAATCATTATTAGTAGGCTAAATCATAAAGCAATCGCCAGTCTGTCAATATCAAATAATGAAAGAAATCATAGAATTTGAAAGCATACCTTCTCTGTTTATTAGCTGGCAAGATACCAGAAAAATTAGGAGATTAGCACAATAGTGAATGGCCGAGTTGTTTTTCCTCAGGACTCTCAACTTATTCCCATTACTGAAAATGAGATAAAAGTAGATCGCAAAGAATGGCATCAGACATATTTGCTGGAGACCTTTGCTTTATAGGAAGAAATGAACTTCCCTAGCTCACTGTTCCTGAAGAATTGTGTTTCTTCAAGCTGTAAATCAAATCCCAGAGAGATACCATGACGTTTTCCAAATAATAACTGAGAATGACAAAGTTCTCTTTTGTCAGCATCAAGTTTCTGAATTTAGACCTTATTTAAGATTCCAAAACCAAAAACACCACCTTCTCTCCCCACACACGGTCTAGGACAGCATCCTACAAACAATATATTCATTTTTAAAGTCTGGATCTCTGGCATATATTGGTCCAAAAACATATCTGTAGCTTCCTCCAAAGATCCTGATTTTTCTCCATTTTCTCTAAAGTCCCAGCTACAAAGAACCTGATGTTTCTTTTCAGGAAACAGCATCATTTTTTTCCCCCAATTAATTGAAGAGCCATCTGCCTCTGTGATACACAACACCCATTCATTCTTAGCAACAAGTGTTTCCTAAATCCCTGGTGTGCGATACCAAGGCGTGCGTTCCATGTTGGGAGCAGAATCTGCTGGAGAGCAGCCTTGCAGGCAGGCTTTTCCCAGAGACATGGTATATACAGAAATTGACACTGAACCTGGTTCCACGTCAGCATTACTAATGCAGGGTTAAAAACACAAGGCAAGACGCTCACACTGCAAGACGCTCACACTCGGAGACTTTGGCTATCTGGCTGTCTCTCCATTATGCTTTTGAAGACCTGAGTTTGAAATGAGCAAACAAGTGCACAGGGCAGAAAGGATCTAGAACAGCTCTCCTCGGCCATGGCAAGAAAGGGGAGAGGAAGGAAATACAAAAGACCTTCTGGCTGGTTTTGATACCAGCCCTGATATCAGTTCCCCTACTTGAAACCCAGAATATATGGGGTTAAAACCAAAAGCACTCATCTTCTTTCCCTGTTCTCTAAGTTACAGTCACATGTAGATATTGGTTGTTTTACAAATTGTTAAAAGCCCAGATGGCCTTAAGCTTGGCTCACACTGATGTTTTGGCTAATTACCGGTTCTTGAGGTTTGTTACAGGGAAACTGATATCAAGAAGCTAAAGCTTCTCAGACCTCAACTCCTTGGCTTCCTGGCACTAGAATCCACCATCCACCATGGAGACAGAGACAGTTGAAGGACACCCACCTGCAATTCCCTTATCCACCATCCTCCTCCCTGCCAGCAGCGTCACAAGGCCAAAGGCAGGCTGGTGGGAAAGCGCTGACCAGCAAGGCCACAGGCTCCCCCTCCCTACCAGCAGCCACATTCCTCACAACCTTTAAAACTCCTTGCCTCCCAACTTTCGGGGAGACGGGACAAATTTGAGAGCTCTCGTCTGCCGGCTGACGTCACCAGAAATAAAAACTCTTTCCTTGCCATAAGCCTGGCGTTCTAGTTTTATTTGGCCTCTCTTGTGTGGCAGGTAAAGAACCTGGGTATGTATCCAGTAACAGTTTTACTACATAAAACTTCAACTTCAAGCTGTACCATCTCATTTGTGGCACCTTGCATGTATTTATTTTTTATTTTCTTGTGACGAAGATCAGCCCTGAGCCAACATCCACGCTAATCCTCTTTTTGCTGAGGAAGACTGGCCCTGAGATAACATCCGTGCTGATCTTCCTCCACTTTATGTGGGACGCCGTCACAGCATGACCCGACAAGCAGTAGTGCATCAGTGCGCGCCTGGGATCTGAACCCGGGCCGCAAGCAGCGGAGCGTGCACACTTAACCACTACGCCACGGGGCCGGCCCCTGCATGTATTTAAAACCAGAGTACAGAACTGGTTTAGAACTTTCTGGAATATAGCTGGTAGGACCCCCCCATCTTTTAGGAAGAGTCTACTAATGGGTCATAAAAAGGACCTCTGGCTGGAAAAGGGCAGCCCCTTTCTAAGATGTCCACCGGATCAGTGCCTCCTGTGTTACAGGATTGTCAGGCCCCTTCCACACACAGCGTAAACAGCCCAGCTGAGTGTAATGAGGGAGAACTGCATGAGGATGCTCATGTGCGAGGTCTGCTTGGACTCAGCCAGAAAACTGCTGGTCCTGCTTTGCTTAAACGCCACAAAAGTGCCTTGGAGGTGAGCCTGTGGGGCCGGAGTTGGGAATCAGACTGAAAGAGCTGAGATTAGGTTCTCTCCCCCAGGAGTCAGGAGATGGAGGTACCTGCTCCTCTGAATAACCCTCTTTCCAGAAACACAGTGAAAAGACACTGCCTTTGAGAGCTGCTGTGTCCACATGATGTGCTCTGCCTCTGTGCCCGGGCTTCCCCCTCACCCCAGTTTTGTGGCTAGTCAAGTAGGAATTTTTATAGGCACCTATTTGAACTTGTCTTCTTCCAGGTATATTTTGAAACCGAGACCACAAATTTCAGAGAGGAAGTTGCTCTCTAGAAAATGAAAGGGTCAAGAAAGCACTTAAGACAAAGGTTCCCCCATCACTTCATGGGAGAGAGAGCATACGAGACCACAAAATCCCGGGTGAGTGCCTAAAGATCCAGCAATTTCTCTGGGCCCGAGGTCCAACTTTCAATCTAATTCCAACACAAGTTGAAGTGATTTATGTCTCACTTGTTCTCACCGCACGGTGACAGTCACCTCAAATGTACACAGGAGACAAGATGGGAAAAGTCGACACTGAAACCGAACATCAGAGAGAGATGGCACCAGCGAGGTTGCTCCCACACACAGGCGGTACTTACAGTCCAGGTGACTGTGCCTGATGCCCTCGACGTCTTCTGCGTGGATGAAGTGGTAGCATCTCTTCCCTACAATGTCTACAGGCGTCAGATCCATATAATCACTAATCCTACAGACAGAAGAACACAGTCTGGAAGTCAGAAGAGGGGAAATACAGCCACCGTCCAATGACTCAGAAACAAATCTGCTGACGATTTTCGTTAGACCAGGGTACCCATGAGGAAGTGGCACCCTGAGGGAGAACCCTTTATAGATAAGATTATTTCTTTAACGTTTCACAGACTTTTGCAAAAGTAGGAAATGTGCCGGATCAAGCAATTGTGTTTAGATAATTAGGTTTTTCTTTTCTTTTTTTGGCATCGGAATATACATTTAGGCAACATAATTCCATGAAATTATTGAGAATCAGTAACAATGCAAGACCCTCATTAGAGGCCAAGATAATTCAAGGTTACATAATAAAATAAAAACATGTTATGTTTATACCAAATGATTAGAGACACCTTTCATTTAAACAGATTGGTCTTCTATTGGGTATTTCCATGAAAAAGGGCTTCAGCTGCTGCTTGGCAAGACGTCCAAATTGGCATTTCAAGGGATATAATTTAAATGCTGAGACATACAGATGCCTGGGGGTATTATCTTTTTTAGTCTTAGTCATTTGGGAGCTCAGCTTTCACTCCCGGCTCTTTTAACTGGTACTTTGTGGTGGCTTGGACACAGAAACTTTTAAACCATTTCAGCAGTTCTTCCAGGCTTGTGCTCTACAGTACGTGTGTGTAAGCCTCTGTCATTGATTGTCCAGACGTCAATGTCCTCAGGCAGGAGCACAGGAAAATAGAAGAAAAATTGGAAAACGTGGTGGGGGAACCTGCCTCGTCTACACAAACACGTCAAAATGCTTATTACCCTCCTTCCTGTCCAAGTACAGATTCGTTGTGGTCAGTCCAAAAGAGAATATAGTTTTTGTTTAATTTATTCTCTTTCCTGTCCCTATGCTTTTTATGGTTTATGACTTACGATATATTCAAATATGAAGTGAATCTTTAGAAATGACACATTTCAGATGCCCAGGAGATCGCCGTTGGGAGTTAAATCTGACCCCCAAGGGGGGAAAATAAGAAACAAAACAAAAACAGAATAATATGGAATGTAATTAAAACACACTGCCCAGTGAGTGCATTTCTCAATGTCTAGCAATTTAAATAATATTTTTGACCAAACTAGAATTCTTGGTAAGATAAAACTAAATGAAGCAATAAAAGGGAATGTTTTCTCAGGATTCCATGCTTTTCTAGTGCAAAACAGATTAGCTGATGTTTTCCTAAAACCATCAGCTGCTTTCCAAGCGGTTTACACCCCCTTTCTGCAAATGAGGAAACAAATGAAAAGGCCCTCATTGGTGTTTCTGAAATTTGCCAGCTCCTCTGAAAGCATTAGATGCCAGCTTTGCCCGAGGCCGTCCTGGGGAATGTGGGGAAAGGACCAGTCTGCAGAGTCAAGGAGCAGCATCAGTTTCTAGTGAGCAATCCCCTAATGAAACAATAAACCCTGGGAAAAAGCCACTTCGTTCTTTAGGAAGGATGTTTCTTTAGCTGATTCTGTATTTGAATAAAACCCTTCAAAACAATTGAAGCTCTTCTATGCACCAGAGCCTGTTACCGTGGTGAACGTGACCAGCTCAGTGATCAAGACCTCTTGATACATGTGTAGAAAGCTCCAGACCAGTCTGATGACCTATATCAGGAGTGGCATCCTGATGGCATCTTGTACTCTGAGCCTCAGTTTCCCTATCTACAAACAACCAACGAGGTCGGTGAAGGGATTAATGAATGAAATGAAATGAATGTGCACATGGTATGCTTTCCCCTCAGATCAAAGATGCAGTTACCTTTAGCACAGGTCTTTTTTTTTTTTTTGTGAGGAAGATCAGCCCTGAGCTAACATCTGATGCCAATCCTCCTCTTTTTGCTGAGGAAGACTGGCCCTGGGCTAACATCCGTGCCCATCTTCCTCCACTTTATATGGGAGGCCGCCACAGCACGGCCTGACAAACGGTGCATCGGTGTGCGCCCAGGATCCGAACCTGGGCCACCAGCAGCAGAGCGTGCGCACTTAACCGCTACGCCACGGGGCCAGCCCCGAGCACAGGTCTTTCTTAACAATTACTATCATCTTCAGTTGGGAAATGGTGCTGTATTGTATGGGCTAATGAGAGGTTGCAGAAAACTTTTTGTTTTTAAACAGGAAGAAAAAAAGCTTAAAGTAGGTCACAGAAAATGATCTCAATTACGAGTGGCACCGTAAGGCATTCAGGTCCATGGAGCGCTTCAACAGAATTCATCAATCTGTGATCACAGGAATGAAGATTAAGGGATGGTTTTGGGCTTGGACAGTCACTGGGAGTTAGGTAAATAAGATGAGGCTCCGTATTTTGGAGCCAGTGGTGGTGGTAAATCGAAATCGAGGGAGCTGACGTATGTTTTCAAAGAAGCATGGAGTCCATCCTTACTTTCTGTCTGTCTCCCTGATGGAAGAGCCATCTCCAGCATTCTACATTTTTAATCAGAGAATAAACAACTTTGAGGCTGTAATTGTGTTCTTTCACGGGTGCAAATGTATGAAAGGTCCTCTCAGCGGTTACTCTGAACAATTCCTTACCAGTTACCCTGACTTCTGAAGAAAAATCAGAGACAAGGAACGCAGGGAGGCCCCACAGGGTGTAGCTAAGTGCATGGCTTTTGAATCTAGCAGATTGGTTTCGAATAGTGGCCTTGGGCAAGTCACTCAACCTTTCTCTCTAAGCTGAAATTGCCTGAGGGTTATGGAGACAGTGAGGACACCTCCCTCACAGAACTGTCCTCAAGCTTAAATGAGATGGTGTATACAGTGAGCTGCACACGTTGCTGAGTGCGTAGTAAGCATTCAATAAACATTAGCTATCTTTATTACTGCTTGCCAACTCGAGCTAATCATTCTGGCTAACTGTCTTTCCTGGTATTCTTTGTCCATTCCAGAATACCTTAGACATAGCCAAGTATACAGTCACAATGATAAAAATTTTAATAAATGACAATAATACTTGAAAAATAGATTTAGAGTTACTTATTAAATAATAGTGACTTTATTCTTCTACTCCATTGAATGCTAATAGCTCAGGTGGGAATCTTTTCCTACTGGTGAATGCTTTCCTCGGAATCCAATCCTGACCGGAAATGGTTGGCATTTCTAACTCGGTCTCAACACCTTTAGTGCTTCCCAATGGACTGAAGGCAGATGCCGTCTGTCTTCCTCTTGGCTAGGCCCTGGAGAGGTCAATTACTCAAGCCACTTGACCATTCTGCTCTTTCCTTTCCCCTCTGAAGGCACTCACAGGGCTCAGTGAACACATACTGCCTTCATGCCTGACAAGATCCATGCCACAAAAGCATCCTCTCAAAATGGACTCAGTAATTCCCCCTGGGGCACCGGGGGATGGGTAGCATTGCCAAAGCTTCCTTCCCACCGCCCAGGTGTGTGTAGCTCCTCCCCACCCCTCTGCCCGCACTCCGTGACTCTCTCTTCTTCAGATCAGTCTGATGATGGGCTGGTGACTTCTAGGTGAAAGGTCTGAAGGGGCACTGTCCCATTTCCTTGTCCCTTGTTTTGTGCTTAATGGAAAAAGTGAACTTTTTAACCAGAGGCTAAAAAGTCCTTTTCTAAAGCTGAGTGTTGAGGAAGGACTGCCAAGTCATTCATATGATGAGTTATCTCTTCTTAATTTATAAAAGTGAAATCCTCAGGATTATGAAGTTTTACTTAATAGTCTTGCAAATTTCTTTTTTGCCCTTTTTCCTGTGGGGGCCTCAAATTCTCATTTGTTCTCTACACGTTTTATGGACTGAATATTTGTGTACCCCCTAAATTTCTATATTGAAGTCCTTACCCTCAATGTGATGGTATGAGGAGGTGGGGCCTTTAGGAGGTAATTAGGTTCAGATGAGGTCATGAGGATGGAGCCCCCACAATGCGATGAGTGTCCTTATAAGAAGAGTAAGAGACCAGAGCTCTCTCTCCCCTGTGTGAGCACACAGCAAGAAGGCAGCCATCTGACAGCCAGGAAGAGGGTTTTCAGGCACCTGATCAGCCTACACCTTGACCTTGAACTTCCTGGCCTCCAGAGTTGTGAAAAACAAATGTCTGTTGTTTAAGTCCCCCAGCCTGTGGTAATTTGTTATAGCAGCCCGCGCTAAGACAACATCCTTGATGCCTTTATGAACACTGACCATCCGGAGGCTGGGTCCTGCAGTAGTCAGGAAGTGGGCCTGGCTGAGGCCTCAGGAGATAGCTTTTGCTGCATCATTTTGCCAATAATGTCTCAGCCCTGCTTTCTCCTTGGGTTCTCAGCCAAAACAGGCCTTAATTATAGCATATGGATGCCTGGGTATCCCAATTCATTCCATTGTTGTCCCTAATGTAAATCAGGGCAGCAATGTAAATTTTAAATAAAAAGCATGTTTGGTGTCAATCCAAGCAGTCGTTAAAAATAAGATCAGGATTTATAATGAGCCTCATTGGGAGAGTAAAATCCTTCAGACTGCTGAAAACACCAACCCTCACCAATGGGCAATATACAACGGGCAAATGAAGACAAAAACGAAGTACCTATTTTCACAGTAAATGATATTGAGGTCCATATTCACTCGAGTGACGAACATATGGCAGTCAATTCTGACTTCATTGATCGTAGGGGGAGGCAAGGCATGAGCCACAACCACGAGACCCATGATTTGGCTGGGGACGGTCCTCCCGTGGGACAGCGACACCCTCAGTCGTAGGCGGCCTGTTATGTGAATCACCTGTAATAGAACAGTAAGTAAAGGATCCAGTCAAATTTATATCTGGATGTAACAGTATTTCTTTTGAGAAATGCAAAATTACATCTGGCACAACCAACATTAGCTTGTACCTTCAGTAATCACAATGGCTGTCAAAGTGCCCTTCATGTCCTCAAGGCAAGAGACAAAAGAGAGATGAAATTATACTCTGAGCATTTCTCAAGGTAGCATTATTACTATGCTATCGCTATTTTTCAGGATTTTTTGTTTTTACATTTAGAGGAAGTACATAACCAGATAAAATGACCAGAAAGTTGAGCACTGAGCTGCAGAAGGAAACGTTTGCATTATCAGCCCCTCTTAATGGACGATGTCTGTCTCTTTCCAAATTTCTACTGAGTGGGATTACATGGCCATCTCCTTTCAGAAGTGTGGTTGAGAGCTTTCCTTCATTTGGGGGTTGACAATGCAAAAATGGCCAAAGACTCCACTGAATAAAAGACTCAGTGGCAATGACATGAATGGGTCCTTTCGAGCATAGATATTCCATGTGAGGCAGCACTGAGTTACCAGCAACACCGCGATTTCTTTTCTTTTTTTTTTTTTTTTGGTGAGGAAGATTAACCCTGAGCTAACACCTGTGCCTATCTTCCTCTATTTTGTATGTGAGATGCTGCCACACATGGCTTGATGAGTGGTGTGTAGGTCCGTGGCTGGGATTCGAACCTGTGAACCCCAGGCCTCTGAAGTGGAGTACGCAAATTTAACTGCTCTGCCACCGGCCCAGCCCCAACACCATGATTTCTTGCAGTGCCCTATGGGGTTGAAGGACAGTGGACCTTGGCTTGTCATTTGTTCCTTGAGCTCATACTAAAGTAGGGTCATGAAGACTTGCACCATTTTGGTGGCTCATTTTGGTTACTTGAAGAGAAACAGGAGGGAGAATACTGGGCTGTAATTTTTGGTTTCTTAGCCCAAGTATACCATAGATAGTACAGGCCACCCAGAACCAAACAAAATGGGTTCATCATCCTCACACATTTTAAATAGTATTATGTCTATAAAAGTGTCTTTTGAAAAAGTTCTTTTGCTTATTATAAACTGCACATGGAAGGAGAGCCATAGGCAACTTCCTTAAATGACGTTTTGGGGAAACAAAATCATAAAAGGGTGGAAAATATGAAGGATTTGTGTGGCTATGCTTTGGGATGATGGAAGTTGGGTGTGTAAGGGTGTGGGAGTGTTGGGGATGAGTGTGTGTGTGTGTGTACTTTAGCTGTGTTCCTAGGACCCTGCTGCAGTGTGGGGGACCCTCCAAAACCAGGTCGCAGAGGTGATCACCGTGATTCACCGTACCACAGAGCTCAGTTTAGTAGTTAACCAAGTTTCCACATTTGGTTCACCTCTCCAAATGCATCACCGAGTGCCAAAACGTCCTTTGAGGCTCTGCTTTTCCCTCTTTGCCATAAGGAACTGAGGTGGGAAGCGGGTCTCTCGCCTCCCAGGAACAATAAGATGTAGCATCTGCTTTCCTTCCTAGGGGCTTGAACGGTGATTCCTTTTCCATTTTGTTTTTGTTTCCTTTAAGTTTTTCAGTTTTCCAAAAGCAAGCCACACTGCTGTCAGGAAGCAGGATCAAAGCTTACAGGGCTGCCCTTCAGAGTCTGGGCTGTTCTAAATACTACCTCTTCCCCGTCCCCCTTCACATTTGTGCCCAAAGCTACAGATCTGGAAACACCAAAAAGGAGGATTATCTGGGTTATTCCAGGAGCAGCTTTTCGACCACACACATTTGAAGTTGACTAAATTCATACTTAATGCACCTCTGCTTTAAGCTTTGGTCAGACGAGCTTCTTTATGAATACTGTATTTGAAAATGTTCCTGGAGGCAAGGATGCTGAAACACCAGCACAGACACACATTTTTGCAAGACCTCATTAACTAATAAAGAAATAGCTAAAAGAAATGGGATTAACTTCACAGGAGGGGTGTTAACAGTCCCTGGTCCTCCTCCCAGCTAGGCTTACATAGATGCTCATTTATCATTATCTGTCTTGTTTTATCAGGAACACTCAGCTTCTTGGAAAAACATAGATCTATAAATGCTCAGAAAATACACACCCAGAATGAGATGTTAAATACATCCCCACTTGGTATTCAATTCCAAAGCAATTTAAAGGCATCTGGGCTAGATAACATTTTGGGAAGGCAGACAGGCTGCTGGGGGAGCTGTCTGCATGTCCCATTTTCCTGGCCTCTGATCTCCAGCTTTGCCTGCAGCCGTCGAGGTGTCAAAAGGTGGGCCCAGTAGGGTCCACTAGAGTCGCTATTTTATGATTTTGTTACCCTGGGTTACACACAAATGCATAGAGTACATTTCAACCTCTCTGCATCTCAATTTCCTTTCCTGTGAAATGGGGATAATAATGACTAATGTGCAGTTATCTTACGAAAATCAAAAGGGGTAATGGAGGTGAACACTTTCTAAATTGTAAAGAAGTCTACAAATTTCATTGTAATTCTGTTCACCTTTAAAAACATCAACTGAATAATAAGGATAAGGACGGTTTATTAATTTAATCTTGAACAATGGCCTAATAAATGAAATATTATTATTTTAAAGGATCATAAAAATTTCATATTTAGAAGAAAATTTACGAGAGTCTATCTTAGGTCCTTCTCTCCTTCAATTTTTGGTGAGAAAAGAAGCTCTGGAAAGTTCATTCCCTGTCCAGAGTCACCTGGCTTGGAAGTGGCAAAAAAGAGCCTAGATTCCAGGTTTCCAGGTCTTGTTTGAGTATCCTTTCAACTTTGTTATGCCTGTATGCATTTTATATGCCTGTTTATATTGATCGAAGCATTAGAAGTTTATACCAGATGCCTTAAGTAAACTGTATATGAACCTTTAAAAAGATTTCACTTATAACCTGGAGCTCAGGTCATTTGAAAAGTCTTTGAGAAATAGCACAAACTAAGAAGAAGAAGAACAAAAAAACTAAGAAAATTACTAATGCAGTGACTAAACAGCTGTCAAGAAATGTCAAAGAACAATTAGAGGGTGTGTTTGTGTGTATGTATGTCTGTACGTCTGGGCGTGTGGGAGGGTGGGGCTGACAAGAAGAAATAGGTATCTGTTAATTTTTGGTTTTAAATTGAGGTATTTTTCCAAACTCATTTCATAATGCCAACAGCTTTTTTTTTTTTTTTTTTACCATGCAACAGGTTATGTTCAAATTTTAGAAACATGTCTGACAGCATGTATCCAAATACACAGGTAGTTGATTTTTCACTTTGTAGTTGCTTTTGAGGCCTGAGATGTAGAGGAAAGAGTATTGTTAGAAGAGCAAGGTTCAAATTCTAGCTCTGACGCTACATATCTGTGTAACTATGATGCTCAGAGAATTGAAATGACTTGCTTAGTTTCTAGGTCAGTATATTAGAGATTAAAAACCTAGTCACAGAGAAGAAGTACTCTGTAAAGCTGTTCCTTGTTTTCTTAATAAAGTCATCAAAGGGCATTTTATTGGTTCTTTAGTTTCTAAAACACATTATGTGCAAGGGACCTTGGCAGTGCCAGGGAGCAGACCAAGATGAATCACATGTAAACCTGTCCACAAAGAGTTTACAGGCTACATAGTAGTCTCAGGAGTGGACCATATCGTCACAGGGAGTGTACCTGTAGAATTACTTGTAGTATAGTAATATTGGGAGAACACACTGCCTGATCAAGAAAGTGGTTCTCCATCCTGGCTACGTGACAGAATCACCGGTGAAGCTCTGTTACCACATGGATTCCTGGGCTTTATCCCCCAGAGATTCTGATTTGGTAGGACTAGGACAGGGTCCAGCATTTGTTTGTTTTTTAAAGCTTCAAAGGTCACACTCGCTACTGGAGAATATCTGGCTAGTGGGTTTGGAGTTATACCAGTGGTTCTCAACCTTCCTATACATTGACTCACCCAAGGAGTCTTTAAAAGTCCCCTTATCCAAGCTGTATCCAAGACTAGTTATAGATCCCTAGGGTAGAGGCCCTTCCAGGTTTTATAGAGCTGCTGAGAGGATTAAGTGAAAATGTAAATAAAGTGTCTTTGGGCCCTGTGAGGGGCAAGAGAACAAGAATGTACACACGGTATATGCTCAACAAATACTATGTTTATTAAGTAACAAGTATGCCCCATAAGGAAGGTATAGAATAAGATCTTTGGGGATTCAGGGTCAGTAGAAAATACTTTGGACTGAACGGATCAGGAAGGCATTAGCATAAATTGTTGATGTAAGATACGATCATAGAATGTGAAAGGGCTTTCCGAAGAGAGAAAAGGGCTAGAACAAATGGGTATAAAAGGGAATCTATCAGGAATGCCCAGGGCTCCAAGAGCACTTCGACTGGTATCAGCAGAACAGGCAGAGATGGGCCAAAATGGCAGGTACCAGCAGTAGAAATGGCAGTGGGACCTGGGGAGAAGCACCACAATTCTGAGCCTGTCTCATGGGATGACAATGATGATGATGACAGGCTGGATAGTAATTAGGAATGCAGGAATTGTTGAAAAAGGGACAAAGATCCCCTGTGGATATTTTGTTTTTGAGCAGCCTGGGGAGATCCTGCACAAGGTGTCCAGGGGATAGCTGGAAAAAGGAGGTGGGCACTTAAGAGATGGTAGTTGAAGGTATAGTTTTGGAAGGTTTTTTTTTTTTTTTTTGCTGGAGGCAATGTTAAAACCAATAAATGTAATGGAATTACCAATGGAGAAAAGAGAGATAAGAGAAGAATACCAAAGGCATTTTCCCCCCCTTTGAGTATCTGAAGCCTTAGGCAAATTATGTTTTTCTCTAAATTGAGGTTTTCTTGCTCTATAATGATTATTTTTGTTAAAAAAATGAAAATTTCTGAAAACTCTAAGCCTCTTTTTCTCCATTCACAATTCCATTCTGACATAAATGTTAAACTTGCCATATTGTCACCAGTCCCAGGGGTAACATCTCAAAGAATGGGATGGCTTCCTTGTAAAGTTAATTAGGTAAATGGGAAATGATTTTGAATACAAATATATTAAGCCTAAATACTAATATTATGTCAAGAGCCATGAAACTATAAAAATAACATAGTTACTTTAAAATGAAAGGAATATCATGGAGTAGAAATAACATTGAATTGGGAAACAGAACATCTGATTTCAGTTCTGGTTCTGGTAATTTTGGCAAGTCATCTAGCTTGGCCATGGCAGCATTTTCTCAGATATGAAATGGAGGATAAGAATCAGGTGATGATATCTAGGGTTCTGGCAAAGTTCTGGAGAATTCTTGGACCTAATGCTCAATTCAGTGACCTTTACTGTGCTGTAGTACTACCCCCCACCCTTTACAACTCCATGGTGGGGGCAGGAGTTTCCGAGTACAGCTGCACATTAATAAATGCAGAGATTACTTTAAGAATTAATCAATAGGGTTTTGTGAGTCATATCTGAGTTGGAACAATGCTTCAGTTTTTGCCAAAGCTGGGTAAAAATTACCTCTGTGTTCTGAAGGTTCATCTTAGTCTGGTCTTTAATCTATAGACATTCTTCAAAAGAGATTTCTGAAGTAAAAGATCCTTTGCTCCCGAGTTCAATTTTATATAAGAGCTCAATCCTCATGCTTCTTTTCATTGTTCTTGTTTTATCATAAAGAGCTGTACAAAGATGCTAAAGCCCGTATTTTCCTAAACCCCTTACACAGCACTGCCCAGATGCCAGCCACAGTGAAGCAGAATGCACAGGATTTCGGAGTTAAATCCCACCATCTTTGATAAAAATATTCAAAGTAGCATTATTTGACAGACCCATATTGAAGAAATCATTCTTTGACTTTTATTTTTCTTCTCTGACACAATGAGTGGATGTGCGCGATGGTGTAAGTACATGTCCACAGAGTTTAGGACGAGTGTGGGAGTGTTAACAAGCCATGTTTCTTGGACAAATATATATTTCTCTTCCTGCCATATGCGCCTTTCAGTCGTCTGTTAGTGATAAACACTTAGATGTGCTCCACTAATATCTTCTCATTATAAACAAGCCCATCACAAAGACCTTGATAAAACCTCCCCTCTGCCAATACTCAAGGAGAGAAAGTCTGTGACAAAAAAATACATCTGGAAGCTATTCTCCATTCTTTTAGGAATAAATCTCAGCACTAGTAATATGAAACGCTTTCTTTATCAAAAGGAAGCGCTGAGTATTATGTGCATTATTTTCCACATATAATGTCAAGTACAGCATAGGGCTAGGCAAATAGGAGAACAAAAAAAGCTGCAGGCCTGAAAAACCTATGGATTCCCTGGGTTTAGAGCATCTTCAGAGATTTTTCACTTGTCCTTTGAGGGAATCCAAATTTACCTTAAAAATTAAGCTTCCTTCTGGCACTCTGGTCTTTTTTCTTTTATTCCTCTGCAGAAGTCTGGTTTAGCATACAGATCATCAAATCACTAGCTCAGGTGGGAGAGTCAGCTAATTATTTTTAAGTGATGGGGGCTTCGAGGTAGCCCACGACTTGCTGAAAGATAAGGGTTTAGCCAGGTCTTCTGAACCTAAACATCCAGCCTACAGCATAACAACTTAATCTAAACCAGCACAAGAGTATCAACCTCAAGTAAATTCCCTCATGCAAATTGTTAGGGAGTGGGTTTTCCCAGATTTAGACCATGTTCATAGGTTGAAGAATCTGCCTGAACGGGTCTCTGTATCCCTGTCTGACTCCTGCCACCTAGGTCTTTGCACAAGGCCTGAAAAAAAAAACAAAAAAAGCCTTAGCTGAGACCAAGTACATGTCCACAGAGGCAAGCACTATGGAGAAGAGGGCTCATAACTGAAGGAGGTGCCTTTGAGCCCTGTAAGGGGCAGGAGAACAAGAATGCCATTTCCTTTCCCTTTCTAGGATCTCAGATTTTATTTCTAGAAACTGACTCTAGTAGACTTTGTCATAATTCACAATGGGACTGTAGCAATGGGGATAAGAAAAGTCAGAAGAGGGAAGAGTTGACTTCTCAAGGCAGAGGTGAGATTCAGGGGGAAATGAGGAATTGGAAGGGAGCGAGTGAAAATGCAGACCTCTTCCCGGGCCAAGGGGGATGCAACGGGAGAGGTGGTCCTGAAATGTCTCATCATCAAGGAAGCATGGAGACGGCCATCAACCCAGGAACCACGTGGCCGATGGGAAGCTTTCTGGGAATTTGTCCTAAGAATTTCCCTAAGATCAGGGATCTTCAATGTTGGGTGGGATTCAGTGCTTAAGGCTAGACAACCAGCAAGAACTAGAGAAGGTCTCAGATGGGCTTAATTTAAGGGCAGCTGTGGAGAAGAGAGGAGGTGAGATTGGGTACCAGGGAAGCATCCTGGTCAAAGTTAAAAAAGAGGAACCCTGGCAGAAGCCAGTCCTGTTGGATAAAAGGACTACAATTAGAAAGTGTTAATACTCAGGGACTCCATTTGGTTTGAACGGAAATGAGGTGAACAGGAAGAGGGATGTAATTGGAGCACAACCATTTGATACTGGTCTGATTCCTGGCAGGACTCAGTGAAGGTCAGTTCAGGAATTAAACAGACCTGAAGCTGTAGGTAAGGGCATTCTGGCTATGGAAGGCAGAGGAAGGAAGGAAGCTAGGGGCTAATTTCTCTGCTCTCACCGAGACACTAAGGTCCTGAAGGAAAAGACTCATGCACAAGCATGAACATGGGCATTCCTCCTCTTACAGATGAAATCAACTTGCTCTGTCCTGTACACAAATAACTAAAATAACTAAATGGGCCTGGTGCACAAGGGAAAACATATTTCGTTCTTTAATTGGAAAGCTCAAAACACCTAATGCTGATATCAGGGATTTATTTTAAACAAAAAATCTCTAGGGTTAGTGGTTCTTAAATTTGAACGTGCATAAGAACCACCTGAAGAGCTTATTAATAATGTGGATTCCCAGGTCCCACCCTCAAAACTTTGGATTCTTTAAATTGAGGGAGGGGCCTGGGAATCTGCATTCACCAAGCGCTGCAAGTGCTTTGGGTGCCAGTGGTGGGCAGAGCAGTCCTTAAAGTCCCGCTTTAAGGGCAGGCCACATGGTCCATCCACCTGCAGCTTCCTCTTTATCTAGAGAGCTGAACACACATCTAGAGAGGTTAAGAAAGATGACCCAGAGGTCATTACAGACTGCCTCCAAAATGAGCAAAGAAAGATGAACATACATACGGTTAAATCTGGACTGAAAAAAACCCTCCTCTACAGAACACAACCCCTCGTCTTGGCTCTTAGAAAATGGAGGATCAGCGCGTGATGAGCAGGAAGCCTGGGCTGATGTGGGATCAGGGCACAGGGCCGCCTGAGGGAGCAGCCTGGAGCCCTGTCAAGGCTCCTTTATTGTGTGAAGGTCTGCATTCTCTCAGTGGCCACGCCACAGTGGGCTGCTCTGTTGTGCCACAAGCCTCCTGGGGGAGGTCGGGCTCTGTCAACCCTTCCCCCACCCCCTGCCTGCCTCTGGCTTAGCTCCTGATTAATTCAGGGGAATCCTGGGAGGTTAACCCTTAATTTGATGGCTCCAGTGAGGAGCTGAGAGATGGTGGCAATTTATCACCCTCCATTTTTTATTTTTTTAAATGTAGAAACATTTTCTAAGGCCACAAATAAAAAACTTATTTTTAAAACCCACATTTAAAATACATTAGCCACAGCATTCTATTCTTACATGACTGTATCCTCCAAACATAACAATTACTTCCCATCCATCTCTGTTAACAAACTTCAAGTACGTAACATAAAAAATATAACTATAATTACAGCCTTAGCTTTTCAAAATGTGTCTGAACTCCATATTTGTTTCCTGTTCCCTTGGAGAAAATAGTCTTTCTTCTACCACAGTTAAGATTTTTTATTGGGATAGTTTAACTAAGCTGGAGAGATCTCCTTAACGAGATTATGTAAATGTATGCCAAAGATATAAACCACATTTTCTCAGAGAGTGGAACACTTCAAATATCATTTAATAAAACAGGACCACGGGTAGAAACACCTCGATAAATTAAGGGGCAAAGCAAGAAGGCTGAACTATACGCATCTGATCAAATTTTGTTTGATTCAGTTACTTTATTAAAGTCTCCTAGAGAAGGACAGAGGACCACTGCACCTCTGTGGAAGGCAACTTTTCTATTCCTCTGGCATTTGATGTGGAGGAGGAGGTATCACCCTGCATGGCCCCCAGAGGCCCCTTGTGGCTTAGTGCCACTATCTTGAAGGTAGAGGGGCAGTTCTTCTCAATGTAACAGACTGCAAGTGTATTTCCTAACAACATTAAAGAAAATCAAAAGGTGTGGAACTAGTCTCGTGCCAGGTAAGGAATAGAAACTGCCCCCCCCCCGCCAATTTCTCCCCAAAGAAATATTATACCAGGTTATATATTTTATTTTCTTTAGAACCCATGAGCTCTTATCGGGAAAGATATAATATAA
This sequence comes from Diceros bicornis minor, assembly GCF_020826845.1. NCBI lineage: Eukaryota > Metazoa > Chordata > Mammalia > Perissodactyla > Rhinocerotidae > Diceros > Diceros bicornis. The sequence continues at coordinate 15,345,975 of NC_080744.1, forward strand.
CTCACATATTTTCTGTTTCCTATCTTTGCTTAACACCTTTGTTGAATGTGCATTTTACTTAAGTTTCTTGAGTTTAACAGCTAGTCTTGTTCTAAGTCAGTCTCCTTAGCCTTTGTTTCTCTTGAGTTTCCTAGGAGAATTTGTACCCAGACGGTCTATACTGCAACAAATGTCCAAAGACAACTGTGTACCATAGACCAAGGGCTTCTCTGCCTAAAGACAGCAGTTGCAGAGAGCTCTCTGCTGCCCTGGGAAAATGCTCAAGCAGCCTTACTCTATCCCCTCCACCCAACCTGAAGCTCTGTAGGAGAACAGCTGATTGCATTTTGATAACCAAGGAAAACCTGTAGAGGAATAGCTCTTAGATAAGGGAGTCAGCTACCTCTCTCTTCCTCAGTTGCAGAGGATGCAGAATTAAAGACAATTATCCATGTAGATGGGTGGACTGGTCCTTGTGGAAATGCAACTCTGCTATGTCAAGAGCTGAAATATTTTTTAAAGCAGCCATCCCCTTAAAGGGCAGACACACAAATATTAACAATTATATTTCTGATAATTAAAAAATTTTAAAGCAAACAGATGGGTCATAAACACTGTGAAAAAATTAAAACCCCAGTATTCCCCAAATTTAGACATAAAACTCCTTAATGATCAAACCTAAAAATGATCACTATCTAGGAGGCTACAGTAGGTATCTAGGACTCTTAAAGTAATGAAAGAACAAAGAGAGTTCTCTTAAGCTGGGCACTTTAGACCCAAATATGCACAAGAAACAAAGACTATAGACCAGAAGGCAAGATTCCTCAGTTTTCCTGGCACACTCAGGCCACATGTAGTTCTGTGTTTGACTGCAAGGACCTCCTTGCTCTGCATCAATTTCCTCATTGGGAAAGTGAGGGGGCCTAAGGACAGGGCCTCTGAGACCTTTCCTCAGTGTAGTGTCTATTAAATCTGACATCTCTGAACATGAAGCCTTGACCCATCATCACAGCCCTAAGCCTCTATAACTTTCCACCTCTATTATCTTGGTTTCCATTCTTTGTGAGGCCGGATGTTATGTGTTTAGCATTGATTAGCAAAGGACATTTTCTTCACTGTTTCTTAATCTGCCCTCCAAACCTATAGCTAATATTTTATAAGGCTGCTAATTTAATCCTAAATTTCATCCTTAATGAGGGTAATTTCTAGTAAGGACATGCCTCTCAAAACGTCTCGCTTTACAGAGTGAATGAATCCACGCCCTTGCCAAGACCTCTTTGTGTTCAGCATCCCAGAAAGACTGCACGCTGGAGCTGGAGGGGGCCTTGTGGACCACCTCGTGCAACCCTCCCACTAAACAGATGTGGGGACTGAGGCCTGGGGAGGTGAAATGTCTTGCCCACGACACAAAGCTAGTTAGTGGCAGACACAGGAAGAAAAGTGAGGTCTCCGAATCTCTTGCCCACTGTTTCTTCTGCTGTTTAGTAGTGCATTTCAGAGGACATACGCCCTTCCATTTTCCTCTTTTGTTTTCCCAAATGTGTTTATATTTATATATATAAATGATGCGATCAAACTTAGGATTTTAACCTTCAAAAGACCCCCTGGCACTGACATGGGTTATTATCCGTTCAGCATATGCAATTCAAAACACTCCTATGACTTTCGTGCTGTCACCAGCTCATTTGCTGCATTTGGTTTATTCAGCCATGATTAGAGATAGTCATTTACAGTCACACATTTGGAAACTCTTTAACAAGCTTCTAGCAGTTTCCTTTCCAAAGCTGTTTAAATAGATGAGGGTGTGGTGTCAGCAGCGACAGCAGTTTCCTCCAAGCTACTGATTCCCCTGTTACTTGTATGTCTTTATCAGAACTTCCATTTTGTAGAAAGGCTTTAAAAGAAGAGAGAGAAAACAACCCAAAGATGCACATTCCAGAGCCTATAAGTCATCATTTCAGGAAGACTGACTACAAAATTAAAATTGAAACCACCACACTATAACCTGAAAGTTCCCTAAAAAAAAAAAAAAACAAAACTCCCTCCCTCTTTTTATTTTAAAGAATACTTTTTGAAGTAATTGGCACAAAGACTGTTCTAGTGCAGATTGCTGCAAGTGTGCTCTTGGCAAGAACATCATAAGCACTAGAAAAACTTTAATACGCTCAAGAAGCCAAATACAAACTGACACCAGGAACTCAAGTGTAGGAATAAACAGGGAAAAGAAAAAGAGCATCTCAATTTAATACAAACCTACATACAAAGGGACCAATTTCTACGATCCATGGTTTAGCATACAATGCAGCTGTCCTCTGAGTGAATATAGAGTAGTTATACATAAGAAATTAGAATTATCAATTCGAGGGAATTTCTCAAGAGTCCTTTTTATATGTAATATGGCAACTATAATGCCTAAGAAACCAGGCATCAATGCATTAAATGAGATCAGGTTGGGATCTATTTAGAGAAGGGGGGTTTACACTTGAAGAAGTGTCTCTTAGATTTGACCTCTGAAGCAGACCCTCTGCAGGGAAACTCGAAACGAATAGCCTAGCCCTACCTGGAGCCTTGATCCCAGGTCTTTAAGATATAAGTTTGAATACATTTAACACAAGAGGGGGAAATCATTTTAGAAGTGTCTCCTACGTGGAACAAAACGGGAAGAACTTGTAGACTTTTGCACTCTGCAAGATATGGGGAGAGCGCTCAATTCTCCTTATTCTATCGAATATAAGAACGAAAACTATTTTTTAAAAAAAATTCCCTTCCTCAAGTCATCTTCTTCCTTGCTATTTTATGGTAAGGATTCAAGGATTTGGAGATTTTCTGCATCCTTCTCCATCCACATTTCAAATTCATCCCTGATTGTGACCAACACTTACTTTACCCTGAAACTGAAAAGATGGCTCCATTTTCACAGTCTTGATAAGTAAGATTTCTCCTGCAAACCTCTGGAGTTCAAACGTGCTATACTTTTTTTTTTCTTGGGGAACGTTTGAAGTCCCCTTTAAAAATAATGCCTTGAGGATATTTTTCCCTAATACCATTTAAAGAAACTTGAAAGCATATGGCTCTTGAAGCACACAGGGTTCTAATGAAGTAATCAGCACCACAGCTCATATGCAGACTTCCACCAGGAGCTTACAGACCCAGCCCAGACCAGTCTTCCGAATGAAGAAAAATTCTGCAGAAACTCCTTTCCTCCGTCTGCCAGTGTAAAGGCTTAGTGAGCCAGTATACTAAAGTGGTGACTTTCAACCTTTGAAGGATGGAAGGTGGTGGAAAGGTTGTGTCAGGATCAGAACTGTCAGTGGCAAAGCAAATCAATCTCGTAGCTTGTAAGGCAACACAAGACAAATATTCCTCTATCGTGCAGTCTCCATTCATAGCGTGGGAGGAGAAAATAAAGTTTCTTTATAGGGTTCTATTTGATGTAGTCCTAGTAGCTCTCCCATTACCTTAGGTGATTCTCCACACAGCCAGCAAAGACTAAATAAAACAAAAACATGGGATATTAATGCACTTGCCCTGGAACTGGGAAGAGCATGCTGTTCTCCTGCAGTTTCGCAATGGATTTTCCAATCTATCGCAATTAAAATCACACTTCTTCGGGCACAACCTCATTAGTGCTGAAATATCACATCTTGTTCCATTTCCCTGGGATTTTAGCAAAACAAGTAATGATTCTTTTGATTATTGGAGTGACTTGTGCTATCATGACTCCCAAGTATTTTTGCAACTGTTTGAAAGAACTAGAATCAGCACCTGACTTTTTTATTCCTACTTTGGTTTGGGGAGACATAACCCCCAAAAGAGAGGCCTTAGGCAGTATGGGCAAACTTAGCCCACCCACCCACAACCTCTCTTTTTCCAGGACACTGCAGGGAGGAATGAGGTGAGCAGTGGACTGGCAGAGGTGTGAATTACTCAGATTCAGGGGCAGGTGTCTTACTCTTCCCTGGTTTCTACCTGGTCAGATAATGCTTCTCAAATGTCCAGATGCTCCTGCAGCATTTTGTGTACCTCATCCAAACAACATGATTTCATTCATTCAACAAGTATCACTGAGATTAATATATTGCCGGCACTGTTCCAGGCTCTGGGGATACAATGATGAAAAGGAGGGACAAAGAGGGAGTGATGAGATCTGATAAGTGTTTCTGGCTGCTGTAAATGGCTGCACTGGGGGCCCAGGGGGAAGCAGGAAGGCCAAGTAGGAGGCTCCTGCAGAGGTCCAGGTGGGGAGAGGATGGCAGCCCAGGAGGAAATGGTGGGAAGTAATTGGGTTGCACATACACTCTAAAGGCAGAGTTGACAGAATTTGGTGATGTACTAAATGTGAGGTCTGAGGTCAAGAATGGTCTCAAAGGATACTCCTAAGCTTTTGGCCAGAGCCCCAGGATGGAAGATGGTGCCACTTACTGAGATGGAAAGGGCTGGGGGACAGCAAAAACGTTTTGAGAGGTGGGTTTTGTTTTGGTTACATTAAGATTGAGAAATTGTTAACATTCAAGTGAAGATTCAGAAGGAAGTAGAAGTTTAAATGTACTTCTCTAGTCTCATTTTTTTCCACACTTTATTCAGAGATCTTCTAGTTGCTAAAATATAAATAGTTCTAGAAATTTTATACATATCTGTTATGATAAATGCTCTTGGCAAAATGGGGCAATTAGTGATGTGCATTCTCCAATCCCTGATCCTTTTAGTCCACGTCTCAGAGAACAATGAGGGTATTTTCCAATAAAGCACACTACTGGGCCAGGACTAAAGCATAGCAGGTCAGGCAAACAATAACAACGCCCCCAGTTACGAAGCCTGTGCAGCCTGCAGATAGTTTCACAAGACAAATTCTATTCTTCATATCCTTTCTTTAGACATCATTTCCAAAGCATCTATCTTTTCAAGTGTGGGGAACAAATTTCAAAATCCAGGCCAGGAGAGTAAATCCATGCATCCCAGGCCACCTTCAGCCCCAGATATGAAAGTACAGACAGTGCTGTGTTTAAGAAGGTTCAATTTGAATGTTCTAAGAAGGTAAGCACTCTCCCTAGGCACTTGGCCTAGTCTCTGGAAGACGTCTGAGTTTATGATCAGGAGAAAAGAAGGCAATATATAGGGGTTCCTCCTGGGCAGAGTTCTGGCCAATATTTAGCGAATGTTAGTCCACTTTGCAAAGGCTTCCCTTTCAAAAACGCCTCCGCAGTGTGGTGGCACGCTTTCCCAAAGCAATGACCTTCTCCTCATAGCTACTGGAAGACGGCTGTTGATGTTTGATTTCCTTAATCCCGCTAAAGCAGCTAAGAAGGTTTAGGTGGTAATTTATTTATAAGAAATTATAATAAAGCTTCAGCAATTCGAATGCCGTGTAAAAAATGAGAGGTAGAGTGTACAGAGGCAAGACATCCAAACTTAGAAGTGAGCACTATGACAATCTCTTGGTTTATCTACCCTTGGAATCAATTTTGTCATTTTTTAATTGACCAATTTTCCCTTGTTTGCTTAACATTTATTAATTGATTGTTATGCTCATGCAATTAATTCAAAATCTGGCAAGTTTAACGCAGAGAAATTAATTTTCTTTTACCAACATGCCACTTAAAATAAATTTTTGGAAGCCTGGGTTACCAGGAAATTACCTTCAAATTAATCAACAAGGAAATTAGATGGTGGTGTCTCTTGACATCTGTCAATCCAAAATATGTCAGTTTCTTCCTTTTGTTTGAGTGAGCTTTTCCCACTGAGTAAGGAATAAGAATATCCCTGGACAGTAAAGTAAAACTAGCCTGTATCTTAACAGGCAGAGAAAGAGAAGCAGTTTCTTTGTATAGATACGCAATGTTTAAAGGAATTTTTTCACGGAGAGAAAATTTGTAGAAAGGGGTAAATTTTATAAGAAAACATGAAAATTAAGGTCATTACCTTCTCCCCTAAGCAGCTTTTTTGCTATTTTTCTTTCTTTTCTTTTATTTGAGCCCTTACAAGGTGCCACCATTCTGCCAGGCCCTATGTGGGTGGACTTGTCAGGGAGATGGATATGTGAGGCAGCCCTGGTTGAGACCTGTAAGGGTAAGTGAGGGGAAGGATGGGAGATCTGTCCTGATGAGGCCCAGTGGAGAGGGGCTCATGGAGGAAGCCGCACTTGAGCTGAATTTTTATGGACGAGTAGGATTTGATTGGCCTTTAGATGGGAGAACTATTATGAGCAAGGCACAGAGATACAAAGCTGCTTTCTGTGTTTAGGAATGGAGAGGAGTGCAGAGAGACCGCAGAGCAGAGTAGGGGGGTCAATGCCGGGGCAGGTGAAGCTGCCTAGACAGTGGACCGCCACGAATGCTGTGCAAAGGAATTGTGGCTTTGTTTTATAGACAAAGGGGGAACCACTGAAGTCTCTTCAAAAAAGGATCATATGACTTGACCTGAGATTTAGGAAAAAAGCTCTGAGGGCATTCATTCATTCACTCATTCATTCATTCAATTGCTCAATGTTTAATTAACCGTTGTCAGGAGCTGCTCTGTGCCAGTCACTGGGGCTAGCACAATTACTAAGGACCTTACAGTCTCCCTACTTATACCTAATTAGAGGGTGATCAGGGCTATAACAGGAAGGAGAATAAAAGGAATGGCTGGCAGCCTGTCAGGACGAGGGTAAAGAGTGAATGTGGGTAAGGCTAATGCTCAGTCAGTTACTCAGGCTTGAACCTTGGACCTCGCTTTATTTTTAGAAACCCTTCCATGTCATCAGAGGTTAAAGCTAGGATTATTGAGTGCATTACTTCTCTTGTTATCGATGTTATGTCCATTCTGAGGGCCATTACACTAATATAGACTATTGAAATCTTCCATCTGGACAACTTGGTGAGTAGCTTCTTAACTGGCCTCTTTTATTTTTTCTCACTCTGGTCCATCTTCATTTTGCTGCTAGATTCATCTTCCTAAAGTGTCTTTACACTGAGGAAAGCAGACCAGGAGTGATAGGATCTCCCTCACTTACTTGTTGTGTAACTTTGGAGCAACCACATGACTTCTCCGCCCCTCTGTTTCCCATGTGTCCAATGGGCATGATCATCCTTGCCAGCCCTAACTTAGAGACTTGCTGAAAGAACCAAATGAGTCAGTGCCTTTAAAAATACCTTGAAAACATATAGCACTATGTAGATATAAAGTATTGTTATTGTTACTCTTACTATTCAAGAACCTGGATTGATTCTGGAATAAAATTCAGACCACTTAGCTTTCATGAAAAGTCTTGTGACAATTTAGTCCCAACCTTCACAACCTTATCTTCCATTGCTTCCCTCCCTAGACTCCAAATGCTTTGCACACCATCTCCTGAATCTGCCTTGTGTTTACCTTCTCTGTACCTCTGCTCACACCACCTCTCAGGCCAGGAATTCCTTCCCTGTCCCCCTCCACCAGTGAAAATCATAACCATTCTTCAAGCTCTATGTCAAATCTCTTTTCTTCTTCTTTGACACTCTAGCCCAAAGCTGTCTTCTTCCCTTTGAATTCCTACTACTGTCTTTACCACACAATCAGCACTAGGTATGTGCTACCTGGGACTATTCTCTCCTTGTCTCTGCCTCTGTCTCTCTTTCTCCTTACAGGCACAGAATATGTCTTTTATTTCTCTGTATACCTCACAGGACACAGACCATGGGAGGTACTCAACTGATGACTGACGGCTTGGACACTCTCCATCCATCTACTGCATGAGAATTACAAAGGCCTTACTTTATTTCTTTTGATCCTCACAATAGCCTCTAAGGTAGGGAGAACCGATGTTAATATATGCATTTTATAAATAAGGAAGTGGAGGCTAAGAGAGATGAAAGGTTTGGTTATGATTATACAGCTAAAATGTAGTTCTGATGTTCCTCTAAGTACAGTGCTCTTTTCCACAGACTACCCTGCATCTCCCAGCACTCTCAGTTCCTAGCTTGAGCCACCTGAGCATCTGAAACTGTTCAGTTCTCCTGCTTCAAAAACCTTTCAGTTTGAAACTGCCTTTAGAAAATATATATACATTGGTAAGATTCTTCCTGGGGGTTAGTGACTCCCTGAATACAACTAAATACTTCAAGAAGCCGCCCTGTTGGAACTACAGAAAATATCCAGGGCTCCTCAGGATCCTGAAGAGAACACACGTCATCTCTACCCCAGGGAACTTAAAGTCTCTATATTACTAATTACTGAATCTGGTAACTGATTACTTTATTTCAACGCAAAGAGGGATATATGTTAGGTTTCAATCAATAAACAGTACAGATTCAAAATTGGCTAATATAAACACTAGACAGCTAATTTTTTTGTGTGTGTGTGAGGAAGATCAGCCCTGAGCTAACATCCATGCCAATCCTCCTCTTTTTGCTGAGGAAGACCGGCTCTGAGCTAACATCTATTGCCAATCCTTGTCCGTTTTTTTTCCCCTTTTTCTCCCCAAAGCCCCAGTAGATAGTTGTATGTCATAGTTGCACATCCTTCTAGTTGCTGTATGTGGGACGCCGCCTCAGCATGGCCTGACAAGCGGTGCGTCCATGCGCGCCTGGGATCCGAACCCGGGCCGCCAGTAGCAGAGCACATGCACTCAACCGCTACGCCACGGGGCTGGCCCCTAGAGAGCTAATCTTAACATTAACCTAAGTGAGCAACGATGACAAGCTGTCCTAAGACGTTCATCATGCCTATGGGCCTTTTATGCAGCCTAATCCCATCAACCATGGATTCATGGCCACTTCATGATCCTTTCTTCTGAGGCAACCCACAGACCCCACTGTGGGGATGGAGTCATAGTGGTAACTTCTAGATACCTTCTTCCTCTTATTTTATGAACATACTTTCTGCCCTTTGCCCTCTTCGGAAATAAAATGGGTAATGTGAAGGCTTCTATTAAAAACAGTTTCTCTTCACAAAAATTTATGCACCAAGAACAGAGATAAAATGGGAAAAATATCAATTCCTAACATAAGCATAAGCTAAGTTAGTATCTCCTGAAATGCTAACATCCTAGATTTTACAGTTATAATCCAATAAAGATAATATTGGATATTAACAGTGACTTAGAATTTACAGAACATTTTCACTTATATTATCTTACATTAACCTCATAATAACTTTATGATATTTCAGAAGAGGCACTATTATTCCCTTTCCACAGACTCAGGGAGGCTAAATGAGTTCCCTAAGGTCAAATACATACCAAATGGCAAAACCAGGACTAAAACCTACATCTGTTGATTCTACGGCCAGGGCTCTGTACATTCTACCAAGTTACCAAAAATACCATTTACATGATTATTTTTTATTTTAGTCATTACATATACAAAAACTACTTATAAATGTCTGTGGTGATGATTACTTTCAGCTTTTAATAATTTACAGATAATTTTTACTACTTTCTGTTTGGTAGCTCTACTGGGCTAGAACAATTAATATCATGTAACTGATAGCTGTAGAGAGTTTAGATTCCAATGATATGTGTGAAACAACTTCTGTACAAATATTTTATTCTTCAATTAATGGTTAATTTTTATACAACTCACCAAATTGACCCTGTGGTAGTCTGAAACGATCATAAATATGTCTACTTTATTGTCTAGTCATTTTGGAAAGATATAGAACCATGGTTCTGTCTATCCACAGCACCATTTTTATATCTCCTCTCTGAACCATAGGAGTCACTCCAAACAGTTCTGGAAGTTCACAGGAATTTCAGTCCTCTTAATAATTCTGATTTTCTAAATGTTATGTTCAATTTTCAATACAACCACTGGAAATAACAGATTGAACCAGATTACTAGAAGTAGCCCAAGTGTTGTGGCATGCTGCAGAACCATCGGGCACAGTTTGGAAGCAAGTCTTTCTCTATGAATGGAGCTAAAATAACTTACCATTTTCCAAATCTCATTGTTATCCCCTACTCATTTTTAAAAAAGGACTCAGGCAGGTCATTCCATCTTTTTACACTGTGACACTATTTGCCTTCTCTTTCACTCTGTGCCCAGGTAGTCAGGCCAGGAAGATGCTGGGAGGGGTAACTGATGGTGAGTTTCAATAATGCTAATAGTAACAAGTGATACATACAGGAAGAGGCTTTTGTCAGATTTCCTTCGGAGCTGGAAATGTCCACTTGGGGCCTGGTTGTGTTGTCTAATACCCACTCCCACACTTGGCTCTGGGCTTCCCCATTTGGCTAACTCTGGATGCCCATATCTAAAGACTTGCCCTGCTGCATCCATGGTTTCTTATGTAAGACATCTCATGGCAGTTAATAATTACCCCAAACAAATAGCTCAATGAGAAATACATATATTTCTAGAGTCCCCAAATGATCCATTCTGTCAGCCCTACCTCACAATAGTCAAACACTCCATCTATAGGTCTTTCAGCTCTACGATTCTATGATTCTTAAGAGGGAAAGGGAGAAGAATATAGGTAAAGAATCTTAGAAAAATTTGTGGTATTTATTCTTGGGGACAAACGCACAGTGAGGATGCTTTGCCATTCTCTGAGATGGATTATCTGTTTGTCCCTCTGTATTTCTGAAAATTCAGCAGGATGAAGACACAGACCCCAGGACTGGCATGAAACATTGCCTGCCCACATTCCACTGAAGCCATGGCCTCCCTCTGACCACACTGTCACCATGGATCTAACTTTCTGGGTCTGACCTCAGCCCACTGCCCCTTCAAACACCTTTCCCTTTCCTGCTCCTGAGCTTTCCGTGAAAATGTGGTCAGAGAGGAGAGGGAGCCAGGCAAGAAGGAAACGAGGGCTTTCTTGGCCTCCCTTGTAAGTGAAATGTGTCTTTAGTGCCATCATTTTCCATATTCCTCTCCCCCCTCCTGCTGCCCCAAGTTTCTCCACTCTGCTCTAGCTCTGCTGATACCCATGACCCCAAATCACACTCTACCCCCCCTCCTCAGTTTTAAGGAATATCAGTAAAAAAATATTAGATGGCAGTGCTTTACTGCAGTACAGATGACAGTAGTACCCCCTTATCCATAGGGGCTATGTCCCAAGATCCCCAGCAGATGCCTAAAACCACAGATAGTACTGAACCCTGTATTTGCTATGTTTTTCCTATATATCCATACCTATGATAAAGTTTAATTTATAAATTAGGCCCAGTAAGAGATTAACTACATTAATAATGAAATGGAACAATTATAACAATATACTGTAATAAAAGTTACCATAGATCTTAGCAACCTCAGCACATGATTTTTTTTCTTTCCTTATTAAGTTGAGAACTTTTACCTTTTCACTTAACTTTTACTTAACTTCTACCTTTTCACTTTTTGGCTTCTCTTTGGCATATCTAAATTGCCAGCATGTCTCCTCTTGCACGTTGGGGCCACTATTAAGTAAAATAAGGGTGACTTGAATACAAGCACTGTGATACCGTGGCCGTCGATGTGATAATCCAGAAGGCTACTCAGTGACTAACGGCGGGTGGCGTGTGCAGCGTGGATCCACTGGACAAAGAGATGATTCACGTCCCGGCCATGACAGAGTGAAATTTCATAACGCCTCTCAGAAGGGTGTGCAATTTAAAACTTATGAATTCTTTACTTCTGGAATTTTCCATTTAATGCTTTCAGTTTACCACAGGTAACCGAAACTGAGGATGAGGGGGGACTACTGCACCGCTGCCTCAGCTTCTTTCACTTACCCCTTCTTTCACCAGCCACCAGCTCAGGGGGGTCATGAGGTGCCTCCGAGTGGGTATTTCTCCTGCAGTTCATCTCATTGGTTACCTTAGTTTCTTAATAGGTTCAGTAATCAACTCTAGGATAGCCGATTTTCCTCTTTACAAGACTCTGAACTGACAATAGTCACACTCTAAACCCTGGGAGCCTCTTCTGGGCTGAGGGGCTAACCCAATGTAGTTGCTGGAGTCAGATCAAGGAAACTGTAGATTGTTCTGGATATATATTTTCCTGTTTTGTCGAGTATTGGCCACATGATCTGATAAGCGCTGTGACTAAATGAACGTTATGATTTGTATTTCCACAGCCACAAGTGTACTGGCTACTTCTGTTCCTCCTTTCCTCCTCGCCCTCTGGTTCTAGAAGGTTCATTACTTACAGTTACTGCAGAATCAATCTGAACTGGCCAAAATCAGTGATGGAATTTATAGCATAATAAATGCCCTGCCGTACAAATGCAGTTACACATGAAAGGCTGGGGAATGTTCTTGTGAGCAATCCTTCTATATTGCAGAGTGTACTATTTTTTTTTATCAATTTAACAGAATCATCTTAAGCATATTTTGAGAAGTATAATCCTGACAGCTACAGAGCAGATTTTCCCTGAGGCAGGTATTGTTGCAGAAAAACAATATTATTGATAAAATTCTTAGCATATTGGAACTTGGAAGGGAAGCTAAATACATCTTTTTCATTCTTCACACCAATCCTTTAGAGCTCCATTTTCTTAGCCTCACATTGCAATCCACTTTCTCTTTGAATTTTTATTTTTGTAAAAGTGTTTTAACACTTCTCAAAGCACACTAATGAACCGTTCTCTAAGAAGAACCAGCCGTACCAAAGTTGGCTTCGAGAGGCAGGCAGAATTTGAAGTGCACTCAAAAGATAATGCACAGATTGGGGTATCAATGATTTTCCTTTTTAAAAGTCTGCAAGTTATAAGATTACATTGGTATCTGGCCCATTTTTCTTGCTAAGTGCCCATATTATGGGTGAATCCTGTTTTACAGCGTTTTGATACACAGAGAGTTGAACTTGAGCGTGAAACACTGAAAAAAAAAAAAAAATCAGAAAGACAGATGGCAGGCCGTCCTCCCCAAAACTCAATTTCATATTATGCATGTGATTGCTAATAGACAAGCACTAAAAACAATTTTCCTTGACGGAGAAGAGCTGATAAATTGTCAGCATAAAGTTAGACTGTGGTCGCTCCAGCGATCGAAAGCTCGTCTGTGAGTTAGGTCCCATCCAAGTCGGCTTCTTACAACCGTATCAAAATTTATGAATGCATATGTCTATAAAGCGACTGAAAACAACCCATAATGCATGTTTGTTTATTGTGCATCAGCTCTGTGTTGCTTTAGTACATGCAAAGAAACCAAACATGCACCTAAACCCATTTTTGTCCAGTTCTCTTTTCTAGCCTCTGCATTTGGTAATGAAAAAGTCGGGAGCTAACAGAGGATGTGATTGCCCCTTATATCCTAGAGCTGACTTAAACAAAAAGATCTACTCTTAAATGGCTCTTGCATGGTTTGGGAGTGTACTCCACGGGTTTACACTAGCTTTGTGGTGATAGAAGTCAATGCATTTGAGAGCAATTGAGAGCACTGATTATTCAGAGAAGAAAAAGATGTTTGAGAAAGAAAAATAAAATCAAGCAGATAAAAAGCAACTCTGCTAATGATCTGCAACACGAAGCACCAAAGTTTCATATTATCTTTGATAGAAAGATAAAGCCTATGCAGACACTGCAGAAATAGAGAAAAAGAGAGAGATTTTCGTCTTTTTATTTGTTGAAAGTTTGTTTTTAAAAAAGTAATTAAGCATTCAATCCAGGAATATCAAATTTTATTTTCTGGGGAGAGGAAGAGAGAAAGGGTGAAAATATGCTCCTATTGAAAATACAGTAGCTGTATGTTGTATTTTATTTTTAAAAAATCACAAAATATTGAATATTTGTATGGTTATAACATTCAGATTTTATGTCATCAGTTACTGTTCATTTGAGCACAGTTGTTTAATTGCAGATGAATTGTAACTGATCTGACATGCACAGATCTTATTGGAACAAAGGGATTCGGTGCTCAGATAACACTGTTTATAAAGATTGCTACAATTAGTAGAAAGGCTGAATAGCCATCCAGAATTAGAAGTAAATCAGTTGATGAACAAATAATTTTTTTTTAATGAGAAAAAAGTCATCATCTTTAAAGCCAGGGGTTTTAGTAAATGGTGTATCTAAGGAAAAGCTTAGGCTGCCTGAAATGTAGGCTTTACCCATATTGTGACAAATACTCAGACATTTCCAAGAATCCGGATACCTAACGGTGTATAGACCAAATACTCAGGCAACTGAGGTGTATGTGATTCTTCTTATTGCTGATTCATTTTGCAATCCAAGATTTAAATGCATGAAGATTTTAGTTTTTTCTTGAGTTACTGGTTCTAGGAAAATCACATTCCTCCTTTCAGAATGTCTATTTATACCAGCATCTAAGATTCAGGAGAAGAAAAAAAAAAAAAAACCCTGCTCTCATGTAGGGCAGAATGGTGGAAGGAAAAATAAGTTGAGAAAATTCCAAAAGGAATTATCCAATGACACTTAAATCCACATACTTATTCTCTTACTCTATAGGCTGAGAACAACCTTTGTGGTCTCATTGTTAGAAAATAGTGATCTTTTTGTTACAATGAACACAAGAAGTTTTGTTAGAATGAAACAGTCTTACTCTTCATCCTTATTATCCTGAACCCTGATTAGCCCATTGGGCTGGTACTGCACTAAATGAAGACTCCTATTCCCATCTACATTTGCCAAGTCAGATTAGGTGTCTTCACTCCTGATTCCCTTAAGGACCAGATTTCTTTCTGCTCAATGTAGTTGATGCCTTCATCTCTTTGCTGATACTGTTCCCTCTGCAGAGTTCCCTTCCCTATTATCTCTGTATGGCAAGTCTGTCCTTTAAGAGCTGGCTAAAATGATGCCCTTTTTGAGAACCTCTCTTCCTCCACCAGCAGAATTATTTACTTCACTCATTGCCCTTGGAACATATCTCTATTATAGCACATATCACATTGTCTCATAGTCATTTCTTTGTATGCCTGCCTAAGTCTAGACTCTGTTCTCTGGACCAAGGACTCTGTTTTATCCATCTTTGTCTTTCTAGCCCCCAGCACAGTGTGTAATACACAACACGTACACAATCAGCATTGACCACGTAATTGAGTGAAATCAATTCCTAAACAGTTTGAACAAAATGTGATGCTGAAGAAAGAAAATCATAGATCATTCTTGGTTACAATGAACTTTTCTTTTGATTTCCCAGTTTATTATGAACTGATAAAGATTGTTTTTGAAAAAGTTTCCATTACGTAGATGTAAAGCTTTGGGGAGAAACCATATTCTGAAACTCTAGTTGGAACAATTAAAATTAGTTATTTCATATCAGCCTGGAAGGAATCTAAGTACATAAGCTCTAGGGTCAGCATATGCCTTGTTCAGCTTTCTTTAAAGGCATGGGGAGTAATAAAGCTTTCCATTTTATCTTCAGTGAAATAATACTGCTGAAATATCACCTCATTTTTGATGTCAGTGATGATTTCTTCTTACCTCCATGATGTCAAAAGGGAATTATTATTATTAGAATGACAGATTACTAATGATGCTGTAAAAAAAGAGGGATAGCTGAAATCATTATAACCCAAACATCCAACATATCCCTTCCTGTCTGAGCCTCAGTGTTTGGTACTTTGAACAGAGTCACTCCATGATATCGCAGCTGTGTAAACATTATTCTAAGCAGGAAGTAAATCAAGAGCAGGTGCCTATGAATTTTCACTCGCAGAGCACCATCTTTTTAGTTTTTAGGACTGGATGGCATGATTAGGAGGTGTGATTGATGTATGCAGGAGGGAAAAGATTCTTTGGGGGCCAAAATATCTCATGAGCTCTTGTGGCACATTTCCATCCATGCTGTCCCCAAGGGGAAAACCACTGTGTGGCGAGGAAGTGGCGAGGAAGATTGGATGAGGGGCCTCTCTAAGCTTAGTATTCTGTCAGCCCTCTCTGGGACAGCGACAGTATGGTCTGTCGGTTCTGGGCCTCACTCTCTTTTCACCTACTGACTGGCTTGCTGTCAATCCATGTCACCTTCTGGGTTCTAATTCACTGTGGCTGACCTACAGGGCTCTCTGAGTGCTTGAGAACATGGCGGTACTAGGCACTGCCACTTCTGAGTCCTAGAGATCAAATCCACAGAATTTAACATTCCTGCACTGTGCCAAGGAGCTTGGGATCTGGCTACTATGGGTCCTTGGGCAAATTGTATCATTCTCCAGATCTTCCCAGCGGAAAGAGAGAAAAGACACGTTTCATAGAGAAGACAGTAGTTTATAACAAAATAACAATTCAAGAATAAGAATGTTCTACATTTCCATAATACTTTTCTTTGAGGAGGTTGACAATTACCATATTGTTAATTCTATTCAGCATGAAAGAGCATTTACCCAGGATTCAACTGCCTGTAGGGCTATTCTAGGCAGGTTCCCTTCAACTGGAAACTTACAACCATTTCAGACAATGCTGACATAGGTGTTCACCAAAAAGCCAACTGCAAAAAAAATTAAAGAGGAAGATGGATAAATTTAATAAGAACATGATGCTGCATGTTATTCGGCACAAAAAGAGGGGTGAGTAGTACATATTGTGTTAAAGTGAGTGAGGAAAAGAAATTTGTCACTGTGCATGGAATAAAGCAAGAGAGTATTACTCTTGAATCACCATTTTATTTTTGCCATCAATTTAGGATCTAGATTGATTTCTCAGAGTCTAGTCTATCCTTAGTCTCTACATAGGACAAGGTATAAAAGTTCACTGAGCCCTCCATAAGGATTACAAAATCCTCCCCAGACCTCTTCTCCCTTGCAGCAGTGATGTGGTTAAATGTTTCCTGGAATATTTCAGGTTTTCAAACCAGCACTGGCCACGAGGCAATATGGCACCTCTTGGTGACTCTGGATGGCCTTTGCCGGAACTTCTTGGCAGGCTTTGACCTCTCTTTCCAGGAGTCAGGGGATGTTCCTGAATACGCAGATCCTCTATTCTCTTCCACCCAGACTGTCCTAAAGAGGCTTTCACACTAATGCAGAGAGGGGAGCTAAAGAAGATGTAATCTCAACCATCAAATGACTAAAGAAACACCTAAGGCAACTCCTATTGTTTACTTTGTTTTTAGCAAGGAAACAGAAGCCCAGAATAATCAGGCTGCTCGTCCAATGTTGCATAGCAAGTAAGTAGCAATGTGCTGGCAGGAGGATGAAATTTTCTGATTCCCCTCACCAGGTGCGCCCCTATCAAGCCACTCTGTTTTCATGACTTCTACAAGGAGTCATGAGTTTGAAGGACATTTGACAAGGGGCTGTTGAGGACTGTTAAATATATTCAGAACTACCAAGTAATAATCAAGTGACTCTTGATTGTGCTTCTAGAGTTCTAGCCACTAGAATTGGGTACAAGTGGGGTACCAGTTCAATACATGTTGATTTTTAAAAAACTGAATAGGGTAGCATGAAAAATATGTCATAGAATATGTCAACCATTACTGCAGCCTTTTTAAAAGGAAAAGGGAGAAAACTTCAACTTATTCTACTAGCAAAGGGGCCAGGAAACTTAAAAAATTACATAATGCCATTGGCTGCATATTCTCATCTCTAAATCCCCTTCAAAGGAACTAGAAAACTGACCCGAGGAAGGAATATGTTCTGGTATATGATGTCCAATATGTATAAGTCCACACATTTTTTTAAACAAATGTTTACTTAATTTCTACTATGTGACTGAAACTATTCTAGGAGTTTCAGCTTACACTGTGGTGGGGGAGACATTATTTACACATAAATTTACGAAATAGTGTCAGGTTCTGATAAGTGCTACGAAGAATAATAAAGCAGCTGGATAAAGCAGATGCTGGGGTGCAGAGGAGGTGCTGAGCTATTTTAGATGGGGTGGTGAGAGAAGTGATGTCTGAGCAGAAATCTGAATGAAATGCAGGTGTGACCCATGGGTATATCTGAGGACAGTCTATACCCCAGGGAGAATAAAAAGCAGGTACGGAAGCCCTGGTAAAGAGGAGGCATAGATACCGCTATCAGTCAAATGGTAACTTATATGGATTGTTTCTGTAGACCAGTGCCAAAAATGAGTTGGAAGTAATGTTTCCAACATGGCAACCTAGAAATATCCATTTGCCCACTGGTGATTCAGATTAACATAAACACACACGTGCGTGCACACACACACACAGAGACAAGGCGGCAGTGCAAAGCCTCTCCCTTGAATATTACTACAGAGGGTTGAGAACTGATTATACAGATAATTCTTTTGTTTAAATAACAGTCTTGTAACTCAAAGCACTTTGCAATGAGCTCATTCTTGTAGTCTGATGGTGGAGGGCATTCATAGAGAGATGGGAAAGATGTGACTAGTTCCTTGTCTCCTAGGAAGTCACTACATGAGAAGATATGAATGCCAGAATCCTGGCTCTTTTCCCTTACTTGGAATGAGTCAACAGAATCCCCACTGGAGTGCTGCATAGTACCTCTGAGATGCAGTTGGGTTCAAGCCACAGTGGTAGTTTGCCTTTCCCAGGGGGTTCAATTTATGTGTACATAGATGCTTTAAGCAAATTGTGGAGTCTTGTGGGCTACAGAAGCCTAGAAGCTCCACTTATTCCAGGGATCAACAACATCAAATTGTTCCCGCCCCTACTCATTTCTTGCATTAAAGGGCTGTATTAGTCTTGCCAAGACACTAAATCAATTCCAAAGAGAACCGTTCAGTATGTGCTTCTTTTGCTAAAGAGACAGATGACGTATTTCAGTCATATTTTGTACCTTATAATCAAATCAATCTTCAGGACACTTAAGCAGGGAGAAGTTTCCCAGAAATAAATGCATTTTCTATATTCAGAAAAAAATCATTCATTATTCTAGAGCTCATATAACTTCCAGGAGATAATCTAAAATATTACTGATAAATTATTACTTTCCATAGTTACATATCCAGAGGTGTAGAAGTTAAGGTTTTGGATTGTCTAGATCAACCTTTATCAAACTCACAATATGAGTTCCATAAACATGCAACTTCACATATGGACATGTATTGCGTGCTCACTATGGGCCAGGCATTATGGTAGTACTTTATCTGTATTATCTCACTTTATTTCCCAGTAGCCTTATGAAGGAGGTTCTATTGGTACTCCCACTTTACAAGAGAGGAAATAGATACTTAAAGAAGTTAAACAATTTACTTAAAGTCACAGAGCCAGGAATAGCAAGATTAAGTCCAAATCCTCGGCTGCCTGACGTCAGAGCCTCTGTGCTTAATCACTCTTCAGTAGAGTAGTTCTGAGGTAATGAGGGTCAAACAGGGTAATGCATCTGGAAGCCCTTGAAATCTGTAGAGATTTAAGTAACTGCTACTTCAGACCACTGGATCAAGAGATTACGTTGGGGAATCGGAAATTGTGGACCTTTGCAGCTGTTGTTAGGGCATCTTGGCACATCAAAGAGTGCTTGGCCTGAAAGTGATGAACCGTGCTAGTGTTTACTGTTTAGCTCTTAAGTCTGTTTTTTTCTTTCAAAAATCTTTTTAATGGGCCAGAATCTCAGATTATATTTAACAATCTACCAGATTAAGAATACATTTACAGAGACGTTAATGACAATTTTGAAGGGCATTAATTAGTTAAAAGACATTGTATACAGAAAGAGTTGTTAATTTTTGCATGAATGATGTCATTTCCAAAGTGATCATCACTTTCATTATTCTTAGCTACCAAAGGCTTAGAAAACCAACCTGAAAAGATCTAGCATTAGTGAAAGATGAATGCTTTTACTTCTCCTAGCTTTTTAAAAAATCTGTAATATAATGGAAAATGAAGTACCTGTAAGTTAGCAACACACTTGGGCTGCAGTTACTGACATACTTAGAATTTACAGACACTTCACGAGTGGCTAGTGATTACACCTCTAGTTGGTAAAATAGCTAGCTGATTAGTCCCGGCAGAAATGACATATCCCAAGCTAGAACTACTGTCATGCCTTGGTAATGGGAAATAAATTCTTTAAGATCAGAAACAATGTCAGTTGTATTTAAAATGACACTAGAAACCACGTTGTAATGGACAATTGCGCAGAGGTGAGCAGGGACTAAAAAGAGATAATAGGATTTTAAAAATTTGATTTTATGGGTTCTCTTCTCTATTTGCATTTTTCATCAGGATAACCTCTGCCTATAAGTTCTACCCTGGAAATTTTTTTCTCCTTCAATTTATTCTGGGTGTCTCGGTTGATTGAAAGGCAATAAATGTGTAGTCATAGAAAGCCGGAATGGGTTGACAGAATTTTTGGTCTCTGAAAATTCATGTATTGATTTGACAAGACAGTTACATTTTGTGCAGCTTGGAATACTGTAGTCATCATTTCATGACAACACAAAGCTGAGGCAAAGGCTTCAGGAGAAGCACTGATATGTCTGGACACCTGGATCATCTCTGAATCTCAGGTTGGAAGAAATATCCAGATGGCATCTAGTCTGTCCACACATGTCTAGGAGGAGGAGAGACTCCTAACTGATGAGTTTGGTGTATGCTTTTCAAAATTTCCAGAGAAGCACCACGACCACATTGCCCCCTACAATAGTGCTGGGCACACCTCCAAGCTACACTTCTCCTGGTACAATTAAAACTCACTGCATACAGTTATCCTCTTGGGCAAAGAAAGAACCGGCCTTCTTATAACAACGCTTCATATATTTTTAGCAGTCTTTGAGAAATCATGGAGTGGTGCCAGAGGGCAGGATATCAGAAAATATTGTTCCAATTTTCAGAAAGATAGGGCCTCAAAATGTTAATATCCAGAAAAAATTCTTGAAAGATGATTTAATAGAAGGAAAATGGTGATCACCAGACATCAATATGAGGTCATGATGAAGAAATGATGCTAAAATGACTTTATTTTCATTTTCTGAAAGGAATCCACTACCGATGGCTCAAGGGAATGCTGTGGATGTGGTACATTCCGATTTTAGTAAGGCATTGGTAGAGGTTAACAATATCCCGGCAGGCACGACGGAGAAATGTGAACCATATTATGATATGGTCATTTGGTTTCATAGCTGTTCCAATGGTCACACCTATAAGACACAGACATCAACTAGCAGGATCTCTAGTGGTATGCTATAGGGCCCGGTACTGTCAACATTTTTCATTGCTATTTCAGAAAAAGAGAGAGTGTGCAATTCAATTTGACTAACATTTACTGAGTGGCAACTACACACAGCATACTGTGCTAGATGCTGAGGAAAGGAAGCAGAATAATAAAGTACTTAGTATCCAATGCAGTATATTGGAAAGAGGAAGGCTTTTGAAATCGGAGGATCTTGATATTTCTCTCAGTTTTGCCATTTACCATTTATGTGACCTTAGACAAGCCGATTCATATTTCTGTGCCTCAGTTTTACCTATCTTTGAAAATGGGAAAATAGAGATAATTACCTAAAAGAATTATTGTGAGGTTCATATGAAATTATATGACAGTACTTCATAAAATGGAGAGAAGATGCTTAGCTGAGCCTGTGTTATCTCACTTGATCCATAGGAAAATTCTTCAGGTTATATACCATTAATAGCTTTATCTTACAGGTGAGAAAACTGAGGGATAGGGAGCTTAAGTAAAATCTAAAAAATACTATTTTAGCACAGAAGAGAAGAGATCAGTGCATTGGGGGAGATGAAAAAAGAAGTGATACCTGAGTGGTGCCATATTGGTTGAGTACGAGTTTTCCAGGTGTAAGTGTGGCAGAAAGGCATTTCAGGAAAAGAAAATAGCATGGTCAAAGCATAGCAGTGTGACTAGGCAAATGTATTTCAGGAAAGATGACTGGACTGATTTCACTGGAACATCAGTATTAAGAGTTCCAGGAAAGAATGATGGAGGTGGTGGTAGAAAAGGTAGGCTAGGACCAGCTTCTTGAACACGTTGGCACTAAGAACATTGATAACTTAGGAGCAGAGAAGTAAATGATCGCTGAAGCTTTGGGAAGATATACCAGGAAGCAGGGTGCAGGATAGAAGGGGGAAGTAAAATTTTCTGGGAGGTAATTTGGGAATTTCTCACAAGAGATCCAGAAAAAAGCATTAAAGTAGAGGAGTGAAATAGAAGCAGGTAGAGTCACCTAACTTGGGCAGTGCATTAAAATGGCAGGGGATCAAGACGGAGGGGTTGAT
Organism: Diceros bicornis minor; assembly: GCF_020826845.1. NCBI lineage: Eukaryota > Metazoa > Chordata > Mammalia > Perissodactyla > Rhinocerotidae > Diceros > Diceros bicornis. The sequence continues at coordinate 15,367,951 of NC_080744.1, forward strand.
ATTTAGTATTGGACTTAATTAAAGAATTAAACCAAGAACTAAAATTCCAGATGATTGAAACAGTAAGTAATAATTCCCTTCCAGTTTGCTATCATCTTGAGACTTGTCAATATACACATTCAATTAAGATAGATTTGCATATGAAAAGCCTTCAACTTTAAAATTTACCTAGCTGTGATTCTGACATTGAAATCCTAGTGATGCAACTCTGTTGAAGAGGAAGAAAAGGAGGACCATGTGCCACCGAAAATAACTCTCAGCTACAGATAGAATTTTTAAAAATTAAGTATAACTTTTCTAAAAAATATTTTATGAGAAATACTTTTTCAGATTATCTCTATCTGCATGAGGGGATTAGACTGTAAATGTTAGTTTTGTACTTTTGCAATGTAGGAGTTGATGTCTTTTGCAACAGGACTTCAATATGTATTAACACTAAATGGATAAATGGGAGGAAGAAATGAGGAAGAAGGCAAGGGCTATTGTGATATTGGGGAAATACGTTCTAGAAGATGCACTAACTTGGTTTCTTAATAAGTATTGAAGATGTCATCATATTAAATACAGTTTTGTAACCTGAGATCGAGGGATACAATTCAGGGATTCAAGAACTTCCTGATGCAAAATGAATTTACTTTGGGAGAGGCTCTGGAGATTTCATCAAATCCTTAAAGGGATCTATGACACCCCAAATAAAACAAGTCACTGTTAAAATTATGTAAGTGTCTTATTCCACAGAAGGGATAAAAAAGAATTTCAAAAAGTCAACAGGAGAAGTTTCTAATTTAAAAGACATCTATGTTTGTGCTTAGAGAAGGCAAAAGAATTTTCTTTAACTAATTAGCACCCTCTGATATTTGCTTCTCTTATTTCATGTTTAGATATAGATATTCTTGAAGCTGAGGTAGATCAGCAATCCTAACAAACTAGTGAACCTACAAATTATTTTCTCTAGTATTTATACTTTATGACTCTTTTTTCTTTCCGATTATTTTATTGAGGTCATAATCGTTTAGAACATTGTGTAATTTCAGGTGTACATTATTATTTATCAGTTTCTATATAGACTGCATTGTGCTCACCACCAATAGTCTAATTTTTATCTGTCACCATACATATGTGCCCTTTAACCCCTTTTGCCTACCTCCCCACCCCCTTCCCCTCTAGTAACCACTAATCTGTTCTCTTTATCCATGTGTTTATCTTCCACATGTGAATGAAATCATATGGTGCTTGGCTTTGTCTTTCTGGCTTATTTTACTTAACATCAACCCTCAAGGTCCATCCATGTTTTTGCAAATGGGACGATTTTGTCTTTTTTATGGCTGGGTAGTATTCCATTGTGTATATATACCACATATTCTTTATCCATTCTTCAGTTGATGGGCACTTGGGTTGCTTCCTCATCTTGGCTAGTGTCAATAATGCTGCAATGAACATAGGGGTGCATAAATCTCTTTGAATTGTTGATTTCAAGTTCTTTGGATAAATAGTAGAATAGCTGGATTGTATGGTATTTCTATTTTTAATTTTTTGAGAAATCTCTTTTTTTTTTTACTATTTTCCATAGCGGCTGCACCAGTTTGCATTCCCACCAGCAGTGTATGAGGGTTCCCTTTTCTCCACATCCTCTCCAACATTTGCTATTTTTTTGTCTTGGTAATTATAGCCATTCTGACAGGTGTAAGGTGATATCTCATTGTAGTTTTGATTTGCATTTCCCTAATAATTAGTGACGTTGAACATCTTTTCATGTGCCTGTTGGCCATCTGTATATCTTCTTTGGAAAAAAGTCTGTTCATATCCTCTGCCCAGTTTTTGATCAGGTTGTTTATTTTTTTGTTGTTGAGTTGCATGAGTTTTTTATATATTTTGGAAATTAAACCCTTGTCGGATATATGATTTGCAAATATTTTCTCCCAGTTGGTGGGTTGTCTTGTCTTTTTGTTCATGGTTTTCTTTGCCTTGCAGAAGCTTTTTAGTCTGATATAGTCCCATTTGTTTATTTATTCTTTTTGTTTCCTTTGCCTGAGTAGACATTGCATTCAAAAAGATACTGCTAAGATTGATATCAAAGAGTGTACTGCCCATATTTTCTTCTAGTTGTTTTATGATTTCAGGTCTTACCTTCAAGTCTTTAATTCATTCTGAGTTGTATGGCGTAAGATAATGGCCTACTTTCATTCTTTTTCATGTGGCTGTCCAGTTTTCCCAACGCTATTTATTGAAGACACTTTCCTTTCACCATTGTATGTTCTTGGCTCTTTTTGTCGAAGATGAGCTGTCCATAGATGTGTGGTTTTATTTCTGGGTTTTCAATTCTGTTCCATGGATCTGTGTGTCTGTTTTTGTGCCATACCATGCTGTTTTGATTACTATAGCTTTGTAGTATATTTTGAATTCAGGGATTGTGATGCCTCCAGCTTTGTTCTTTTTTTCAGGATTGCTTTGGCTATTCAGGGTTTTTTGTCATTCCATATAAATTTCAGGATTCTTTGCTCTATTTCTGTGAAGAATGTCTTTGGGATTCTGATTGGGAATGCCCTGAATCTATAGATTGCTTTAGGTAATATGGACATTTTAACTATGTTTATTCTTCCAACCCATGAGCATGGAATATCTTTCTATTTCTTTATTTCTTCTTCAATTTCTTTCAATAACATCTTATAGTTTTCAGTGTATAGGTCTTGCACCTCCTTGGTTAAATTTATTCCTAGATATTTTATTCTTTTTTGTTGCTATTGTAAATGGGACTGTATTCTTGACTTCTCCTTCTGCTAGTTTGTTATTAATGTATAGAAATACAACTGATTTTTGTAAGTTGATTTTGTACCCTGCAACTTTGCTGTAGTTCTTGATTATTTCTAATAGTTTTCTGGTGGATTCTTTAGGGTTTTCTTTTTTTTTTTTTTTAATTTTTTGTTTATTGCAGTAACATTGGTTTATAACATTGTAAAAATTTCAGGTGTACATCATTGTACTTCTATTTCTGCATGGACTACATCATGTTCACCACCAAAATACTAATTACAACCCATCACCACACACATGTGCCGAATTATCCCTTTCACCCTCCTCCCTCCCCCCTTCCAGTCTGGTAACCACCAATCCACTCTCTGTCCCTATGTGTTTGTTTATTGTTGTTATTATCTACTACTTAATGAAGGAAATCATACGGTATTTGACCTTCTCCCTCTGACTTATTTCACTTTGCATTATACCCTCAATGTCCACCATCCATGTTGTCACAAATGGCTGGATTTCATCGTTTCTTATGGCTGAGTAGTATTCCATTGTGTATATATACCACAGCTTCTTTATCCATTCGTCCCTTGATGGGCACTTAGGTTGCTTCCAAGTCTTGGCTATTGTGAATAACGCTGCAATGAACACAGGGGTGCATGTACCTTTGCAAATTGGTGTTTTCAAGTTCTTTGGATAAATACTCAGCAGTGGAATAGCTGGATCATATGGTAGTTCTATCCTTGATTTTTTGAGGAATCTCCATACTGTTTTCCATAGTGGCTGCACCAGTTTGCACTACCACCAGCAGTGTATGAGAGTTCCCTTTTCTCCACATCCTCTCCAACACATATTGTTTCCTGTCTTGTTAATTATAGCCATTCTCACGGGCGTGAGGTGATATCTCATTGTAGTTTTGATTTGCATATCTTTTCATGTGTCTGTTGGCCATCTGTATATCTTCTTTGGAGAAATGTCTGTTCAGGTCTTTTGCCCATTTTTTAATTGGGTTGGTAGTTTTTTTGTTGTTGAGATGCATGAGTTCTTTATATATTTTGGAGATTAAGCCCTTATCAGATGTATGGTTTGCAAATATCTTCTCCCAATTGTTAGGTAGTCTTTTCGTTTTGTTGATGGTTTCCTTTGCTGTGCAGAAGCTTTTTAGTTTGATGTAGTCTGATTTGTTTATTTTTTCTATTGTTTCTCTTGCCCAGTCAGATGTGGTGTTTGAAAAGATGTTGCTAAGACCGATGTGGAAGAGCGAACTGCCTATGTTTTCTTCTAGAAGTTTCATAGTTTCAGGTCTTACATTCAAGTCTTTAATCCATTTGGAGTTAATTTTTGTGCATGGTGTAAGGTAAGGGTCTACTTTCATTTTTTTGCATGTGGCTATCCAGTTTTCCCAACACCATTTGTTGAAGAGACTTTCTTTTCCCCATTGTATGTTCTTGGCTCCTTTGTCAAAGATTAGCTGTCCATAGATGTGTGGGTTTATTTCTGGGCTTTCGATTCTATTCCATTGATCTGTGTGTCTGTTTTTGTGCCAGTACCATGCTGTTTTGGTTACTATAGCTTTGTAGTATATTTTGAAATCAGGGAGTGTGATACCTCCAGCTTTGTTCTTTTTTCTCAGGATTCCTTTAGCTATTCGGGATCTTTTGTTGTTCCATATAAACTTTAGGATTCTTTGTTCTATTTCTGTGAAAAATGTTGTTGGAACTTTGATAGGGATTGCATTGAATCTATAGATGGCTTTAGGAAGTATGGACACCTTAACTATGTTAATTCTTCCAATCCAAGAGCATGGAATATCTTTCCATTTCTTTGTGTCTTCTTCAATTTCTTTCAGAAATGTTTTATAGTTTTCGGTGTACAGATCTTTCACCTCTTTGGTTAAGTTTATTCCTAGGTATTTTATTCTTTTTGTTGCAATTGTAAATGGGATGGTATTCTTAATTTCTCTTTCTGCTACTTCGTTGTTAGTGTACAGAAATGCAACTGATTTTTGTATGTTGATTTTGTATCCTGCAACTTTACCATATTCGTTTATTACTTCTAAAAGTTTTCTGGTGGATTCTTTAGGGTTTTCTATATATAAAATCATGTCATCTGCAAATAGTGACAGTTTCACTTCTTCCTTTCCAATTTGGATCCCTTTCATTTCTTTCTCTTGCCTGATTGCTCTGGCTAGGACTTCCAGTACTATGTTAAATAGGAGTGGTGACAGTGGGCATCCTTGTCTGGTTCCTGTTCTTAGAGGGATAGCTTTCAGTTTTTCACCATTGAGGATGATATTAGCTGTGGGTTTGTCATATATGGTCTTTATTATGTTGAGGTACTTTCCTTCTATACCCATTTTATTCAGAGTGTTTATCATAAATGGATGCTGGATCTTGTCAAATGCTTTCTCTGCATCTATTGAGATGATCATGTGATTTTTGTTCTTCATTTTATTAATGTGGTGTATTACGTTGATTGATTTGCAAATGTTAAACCATCCCTGCATACCTGGAATAAATCCCACTTGATCATGGTGTATAATCTTTTAACGTATTGTTGTATGCGATTTGCTAGTATTTTGTTGAGGATTTTCGCATCGATGTTCATCAGTGATATTGGCCTGTAATTTTCTTTTTTTTTTGTGTTGTCCTTGTCTGGTTTTGGTATCAGGGTAATGTCAGCTTCGTAGAATGAGTTAGGGAGCTTCCCCCCCTCCTCAGTTTTGTGGAAGAGTTTGAGAAGGATAGGTATTAAGTCTTCTTTGAATGTTTGGTAGAATTCACCAGGGAAGCCGTCTGGTCCTGGACTTTTATTTTTGGGGAGGTTTTTGATTACTGTTTCGATCTCCTTACTGGTGATTGGTCTATTCAAATTCTCTACTTCTTCTTGATCCAGTTTTGGAAGGTTGTATGATTCTAAGAATTTATCCATTTCTTCCAGATTGTCGAATTGGTTGGCATATAGCTTTTCATAGTATTCTCTTATAATCTTTTGTATTTCTGAGGTGTCTGTTGTAACCTCTCCTCTTTCATTTCTGATTTTACTTATTTGTGCCTTCTCTCTTTTTTTCTTGGTGAGTCTAGCTAAAGGTTTGTCTATTTTGTTGATCTTTTGAAAGAACCAGCTCTTGGTTTTATTAATTTTTTCTATTGTTTTTTTGGTCTCTATTTCATTTATTTCTGCTCTGATTTTTATTATTTCCATTCTTCTACTGATTTTGGGCTTGGTTTGTTCTTCTTTTTCTAGTTCCTTTAGGTGCATTGTTAGATTGTTTATTTGAGATTTTACTTGTTTGTTGAGATAGGCCTGTATTGCTATAAACTTCCCTCTTAGAACCGCTTTTGCTGTATCCCATAAATTCTGGCATGTCGTATTTTCATTTTCATTTGTCTCCAGGTATTTTTTGATTTCTTCTTTGATTTCTTTGTTAACCCAGTCGTTGTTCAGTAGCATTTTGTTTAATCTCCATGTATTTGTGGCTTTTCTGATTTTCTTCCTATAGTTGATTTCTAGTTTCATACCGTTGTGGTCAGAAAAGATGCTTGGTCTTATTTCAATCTTCTTAAATTTATGGAGACTTGTTTTGTGGCCTAATATGTGATCAATCCTGGAGAATGTTCCATGTGCATTTGAAAAGACCGTGTATTCTTTGGTTTTTGGATGGAATGCTCTGTATATATCTACTAGGTCCATCTGTTCTAGTGTGTCGTTTAAGGCCAATGTTTCCTTATTGATCTTCTGTTTGGATGATCTATCCGTTGGTGTAAGTGGAGTGTTAAAGTCCCCTACTATTGTGTTACTGTCTATTTCTCTTTTTATGTCTGTTAATAATTGCTTTATATATTTAGGTGCACCTACATTGGGTGCGTAGATATTTACAAGTGTTATATCCTCTTGTTGGATTGTTCCCTTGATCATTATGTAATGCCCTTCTTTGTCTCTTTTTACAGTTTTTGTTTTAAAGTCTATTTTGTCTGATATGAGTACTGCTACCCCAGCTTTCTTTTCATTGCCATTTGCGTGGAGTATCTTTTTCCACCCCTTCACTTTCAGTTTGTGAGTGTCTTTAGGTCTGAAGTGTGTCTCTTGTATGCAGCATATATATAGGTCTTGGTTTTTATCCAGTCAGCCACCCTATGCCTTTTAATTGGAGCATTTAGTCCATTGACGTTTAAAGTAACTATTGATAAGTATGTACTTACTGCCATTTTTTAACTTTTTTTTTTTTCTCAGTGTTTTACTAGTCCTTCTCTGTTCCTTACTTCTTCTATACAGAATTGATGGTCACTTTAGTTTGACCTCTGTCTGAAAGCTGTACTCTTTAACTCCCCTCCTCCCTCCTTTTATGTTTTTGATATCATATCTAACCTCTTTTTTGTGCATTTGTATCCATTTCCCTCTTATCATGGAAATAGATAATTTTTCCTATTTGTGGTCTTCTCTCTTCCCCTTAAATCAGTCCCTTTAACATTTCTTGTAGCACTGGTTTCTTGGTGACAAACTCCTTTAATTTTTGCTTATCTGGGAAAATTTTGATCTCTCCTTCCATTTTGAATGATAACCTTGCTGGGTAGAGTATTCTTGGCTGTAAGTTTTTTCCTTTTAGCACTTTAAATATATCGTGCCATTCTCTTCTAGCCTGTGAGGTTTCTGCTGAGAAGTCAGCTGATAGCCTTATGGGGTTTCCTTTGTATGTAACTTGACATTCTCTTGCGGCTTTTAGGATTCTCTCTTTATCTTTAATTCTGGACATTTTGATTATGATGTTAGGGTTTTCTATATATAGAATCACGTCGTCTGCAAATAGCGAGAGTTTCACTTCTTCCTTCCCAATTTGGATACCTTTTCTTGCCTAATTGCTCTCTCTGGCTAAAACCTCCAGTACTACGATGAATAGGAGTGGCGAGAGTGGGCACCCTTGTCTCGTTCCTGTTCTCAGACAGATGGCTTTCAGTTTTTCACCATTTGAGTATGATGTTGGCTGTGGGTTTGTCATATATGGCCTTTATTATGTTGAGGTACTTTCCTTCTATACTCATTTTATTGAAAGTTTTTATCATATATAGATGTTAGATCTTGTCACATGATTTCTCTGCATCTATTGAGATGATCATATGATATTTATTCCTCATTTTTTGTTAATGTGGTCTATCACATTGATTGATTTGCAGATGTTGAACCATCCCTACATCCCTGGTATAAATCCCACTTGATCATGGTGTATGATCCTTTTAATGCATTGCTGTATTTGGTTTGCCAATATTTTGTTGAGGATTTTTGCATCTATGTTCACCAGTGATGTTGGCCTGTAATTTTCCTTCTTTGTGTTTTCCTTGCCTGGTTTTGGTAACAGGGTAATCTTGGCGTCATAGAATGAGTTAGGAAGCATTCCATCTTCTTTGGCTTTTGGAATAGTTTGAGAAGGATAGGTATTAAATCTTCTTTGACTGTTTGGTAGAATTCTCCAGAGAAGCCATCTGTTCCTGGACTTCTGTTTTTTGAGAGGTTTTTGATTACTGTTTCAATCTCTTTACTTGTGATTAGTCTATTCAGTTTCTCTATTTCTTCTTGATTCAGTTTTGGAAGGTTGTATGAGTTTAATAATTTATCCACTTCTTCTAGGTTATCCAATTTGTTGGCATATGGTTTTTCATAGTATTCTCTTATAATCCTTTGTATTTCTGTGGTATCTGTTGTAACCTCTCCTCTTTCATTTCTGATTTCACTTATTTGTGCCTTCTCTCTTTTTTTCTTAGTGAGTTTGGCTAAGGGTTTGTCAATTTTGTCTATCTTCTCAAAGAACTAGCTCTTAGTTTCATTGATCCTTTCTACTGTTTTTTAGCCTCTATTTCATTCATTTCTGCTCTAATTTTTATTATTTCCCTCCTTCTCCTGACTTTGGGCTTTGTTCTTCTTTTTCTAGTTCTGTTAGGTGTAGTTTAAGATTACTTATGTGAGATTTTTCTTGTTTTTTGAAGAGGGCCTGTATTGCTATAAATTTCCCCCTTACAACTGCTTTTGCTGCATCCTGTAAGAGTTGGTATGTTGTGTTTTCATTTTCATTTGTCTCCAGGTATTTTTTGATTTCAACTTTGATTTCTTCATTGATCCAATGGTTGGTCAGTAGCACGTTGTTTAGTCTCCACATATTTGTGACTTTTCCGGCTTTTTTCTTGTAGTTGTTTCTAGTTTCATATCATTGTGGTCAGAAAAGATGCTTGATATGATTTCAATCTTCCTAAATTTATTGAAGCTTGCCTTGTTTCCCAATAGATGATCTATTTTTGAGAATGTTCCATGTGCACTTGAGAAGAATGTGTATTCTGCTGTTTTTGGATGGAGTGTTCTATATATATCTATTAAGTCCATCTGGTCTAGTGTTTCATTTAAGTCCACTATTCCCTTGTTGACTTTCTGTCTGGATGATCTATCCATTGATGTAAGTGGGGTGTTGAGGTCCCCTACTGTTATTGTGCTGTTGTCAATTTCTCCCTTTAGGTCTGTTAGTAGTTGCTTCATATACTTTGGTATATACTTTGGTGCTCCTGCGTTAGGCAAATATATTCATAAGTGTTATTACCTCTTGGTGGAATGTCCCTTTTATCATTATATACTGCCTCTCTTTGTCTCAATGTCTTTATTATCTTGAAGTCTGCTTTGTCTCATATAAGTATGGCAACACCTGCTTTCTTTTGCTTGCCATTTTCTTGGAGTCTCATCTTCCATCCCTTCACTCTGAGCTTATGTTTATCTTTAGAGCTGAGATGTATTTCCTAGGTGCAGCACATTGTTCGGTCTTGTTTTTGAATCCATCCAGCCATTCTGTGTCTTTTGTTTGGAGAATTCAATCCATTTACATTTAGAGTGATTATTGATATATGAGGGCTTAATAGTGCCATTTTATCTTTCGTTTTCTGGTTTTTCTATATTTCCATTGTTTCTCTTCCCTTGTATTTCTGACTACCATTTCAATTTGGTGGTTTTCTGTGATAGTTTTTTCTTTATTTATCATTTGTGTCTCTGTTCTGATTTTTTGTTTAGTGGTTACCATGAGGTTTGTATAAAAGATCTCATAGATGAGATAGTCCATTTTCTGATAGCTTCTTATTTCCATTAGTCTAAGCAGGTTCCATCCCTCTCCTGTCCCCTTCTAAGTTATTGTTGTCACAAATTATTCTGTTTTGTGTCACGAGTTTGTGACTAAATTGAAGTGTTTACAGTTATTTTTGATGCTTTCCTTCCCTTCATCTTTTATGTTGTAATTGTTTGCTAATCCTTTCTGATAGAGAGCTGCAGTTTTGGGATTTTGTCTATTTATCTCCTTGCTCAAAGCTTTGTAGACCTTTGCCTTTTTATTTCAGGTATGAGGGCTTCCTTCATCATTTCTTGTAAGGGAAGTCTAGTGGTGATGAACTCTCTTAGCTTTTGTTTATCTGGGAATACCTTTATTCCTCTTTTATTTCAATATACTTGAAGGATAGTTTTGCTCTATAGAGTATTCTTGGCTGAAAGTTTTTGTCTTTCAGTATTTTGAATATATCATTCCATTCTCTCCTAGCCTGTAAGGTTTCTGCTGATAAATCCACTGAAAGCCTGATAGGGGTTCCTTTGTAGTTTATTTTCTTCTGTCTTGCTGTCCTTAATATTTTTTCTTTGTCCTTGACTTTTGCCAGTTTTACTATTATATGCTTTGGAGAAGATCTTTTTGCATTGATGTAATTAGCAGTTCTATTGGCTTCATGTACTTGTAAGTCCAGTTCCTTCCCCAGCTTTGGGAAGTTCTCAGCTATTATTTCTTTGAACAAGCTCTCTGCTCTTTTCTCCCTCGCTTCTCCCTCTGGAATACCTATAATCCTTATGTTCCTTTTCCTAGTTGAGTTGGATATTTCTTGAAAAATTTCTTCATTTTTAAAAAATCTTAGTTTTCTCTCCTCTCCACCTGAAGCATTTCTATATTATTATCCTCTAAATCACTAATTCTGTCCTCCATAAGGTCAGATCTATTTTTTAAGGATTCTAGATTATTTTTTATCTCATTAATTGTGTTCTTCATATCCAGAATTTCTGTTTTGTATTTTTTCAGAGTCTCAATCTCTTAGGTGAAGTATTCCTTCTGCTAATTTTATTCCTGAGCTCATCAAATCGTCTTTCTGAGTTTTCTTGTAACTCGTTGAGTTTCCTTATGACAACTATTTTGAATTCTCTGTCATTCAGATTGTAAATTTCTGTGACTTCAGGATTGGTTTCTGGAGACTTGTCCTTTTTCCTTCTGCTCTGAAGTGTTACTGTACTTTTTCATGGTATTTGATGAACTGATCCTATGCTGGCACTTTTTTGGTAGTATCAGGTTGCAGATTCCACCTGCCACAGCTAGGGGGAAGCAGGAGCTGTGTTTCTGATCCTGCCCTGCTTTCTGGAAGTTGTGTGGGTATGGCTGCTCTGCATTTGCACAGGCTTGCCACAGTTACTTGGCAGCTTGCTCTCATGGGGGCAGGGCCTTTGTGTCTCTGTGCTCAGTGGGCGGGTTGCACAGGCACGGGCTGGCACTGTGCTCACTGGTGGTTTGGTTGAGCCACTGTGCTTGGTGGGCAGGGCACCTTCTCAGGGGCAGAGCCACAGAAACTTGGTGGGGAGTGTTCTCACTGGCAGAGTTGCTGGGCCATGGTGGGAGTTCCCACAGTCCAGGCTATCCCTCCAAAGACGTTTGTGTGTGGGTGCTGGACTGCCCTGGCCTCCTCTTACATTCACGCCACCTGCTGTGCTTGGTGGGCAGGACTTCTTCGCAGGGGCTGAGCTGCAGCCACTTGGTGGGGAGCGTTCCCACTGGCAGGGCCGCCAGGGCACAGTGGGAGCTCCTGCAAGCTGGGCTACCCCTCTGATAGTGTTTGCATGCAGGCTGGGCTGCCCCCGGCTCCTCTTAGAGTCACACCAGCAGCTATGTGAGGCTCTGTGGGGAGGGGGAGGGGTGCGCTCACCTAGTTCCACTGCTTCCTGGGGATCCAGCCCATCCACCTTCAGATGCTTAGCTCTGTGGGTCTCTCAGGCATCCTGCTGTGCTGTGTGGGTATCCTCTGTTAGTTAATGAATGTCCATTTAGTTGCAATTTAGATGGGGAGAGACAAAGGGAACAGCTCACTATGCCATGTTGCTGACGTCACTTGGCCTTTATGACTCTATATCATAAAGAGGCTGGATAGATTCAGAAATCATTTAGTTTAACACTTAGCTACAGGAAAATCCATATCCAAATCACCCAGATGGGGGACTGTTTATTTTTAAGAATCTGGAGTTCCCCCATGCTCCCTTAGTAATCTGTTCATATGTGTCATAGCAGGAACTCTAAGCATTTGACAATTTCCACCTCTGTGGAGAGTTCAGAGACATTCTTAGCATTCTATAAACATGACAGAGATTTTCTCTCTTTGTCTGTGTTTCCCAGTCCAGCATGCTCTCCCATGTTATTAGAGTTAGGACACGTGTGTGGACAAATAGTCCAGAAGTGACAGTAATGCTGGTGGGCATTTAAGAGCAGATTAGAAAACTGACAGTCCCACGCCAAAGACAGGTGCTAAGGAGGTGACCCAATTTGTCTTTACTTCTCTACTTTCCCTGACGACATAGCTCCTTTTCCACCTCCTCCTCCCTCCCCCCTGGGCTGTACCTAGTAAGTATAGTAAGTTCCCCCACACGAAGACCTAATCAAGAAGGCTGAATATTGATGCAATGCAATTTAAAGGAGAACTGTGTTATGCTAAGATATGTGGCCAACAAGGAGACTTAAACAACAAGGAAGCCCCTGAGGCATAGAAAGTGGCTGGTCCAGATAACATGCTACTGTGGATTTCAAAGCAAATGAGGACAGAAACAACCAAATATCAGCTCACAGTTGGGAAACTTCATAGGAGAGAGGGCAACTTTCCTGAGGCCTGAGGCATGGAAGCAACAGCAACTTCGATTACACTCTCTACCTGAATTAGCAGACCCAGATTGGTACATCTCTGCCTAGAATTCTTGGTCATGGGTAGCTGAGTGGGTATGATAGTCCCTGAAAAGGAAGGTGAACCTCTGAAAATCTCTGTAAACTAGGGCTGTGGGATATGCTGAGCCACAAAGGGAAGATCAAGAGGTTTTCCTTTTAAAAGTTTAGATTAATTTTTCCTATGTTGAGGTCCAGCTCATGCTGAGCCCTTCTTTGGACTTTATCCATTGACCAGTGAACCAGAAGTGTGAAGAGGGCAAACTCTGGGGTCAAACGGCCTGGATCAACCCTGGCTCCCCAGTAGCTACTTAGCACCTGTGTGAACATGGGCAAAGTACTGAATCTATTAAGTCCTCAGTTTCACCACTTGCAAAATGGGCATAATAATAGAATGTAAAGTTTAAACAATGTCTGACACAGAGGAAGTTTTTAAACAATGTTGTGCAGATTAAATAGAATAAGTATAAAGTGTTCAGCACAGTGTCTGCCACAGTCAGTATTCAATAAGTGGTACTTTTGTTACTATTATTACTGTCAGTGACAACAACAATGACACTAAACAGAGAGTGGCAGATAAAGTGATGGAGATGGCAGAAAAGTTCATGTGCCAAGGTCACAGAAAAAATGGAGAGAAATATAGTGACCTGCACTGAGCAAGGCTTAACATCTTGGATCTTTAATTAAGGGAAAAGAAAGAAGCATACGATGGTAATAAATTAGAGGGAATATTGGGAGTATGGAAAAATTATCATTGCTGTTTCTTTTTATTTGTGTTTATTGTGTGGTGGTGGGGTGATTACCAGTTTTATTTGAATGTTTTATAAGCTGTTAGATTTATTTACTGAGAATGAACAGATAAATAGGGATGTTATTCAGCTGTGTCAAGTCATGGCTTCTCATAGCTCTTTCACTAACTTTCAGACAAGGTTAATTAATGAGGGAAGTTCACTGTGGAGGAGGAGGGGAAGAGCTGGATCTGTTGGGTGATTCATCTTATTGGGGGAACAGTGGATGAATCAACTCTCATGTTAGCAGTTCTGGGGAGGGGACTGAGGCATTGGATGGAGACTTTCACGATATCTTGAGGAAGAAGTACTGATGGGGTCTGATCACTTTAACATTATATGATTTGATGGAAACTGGAACAGCTTCTAAATCTTTTCCAATCCTGGATGTTCAAGGTTGTACCTTTTAATATTTTGTTTCTAAAAGGCGCCTTCTTATAGAAAGGTGACTTTAATCCTTAGCCCAAGGAGCTCGAGAAACACTCTTCTTCCGTATGTCTTCATGGTGGTCCCTTCTCATAGGTGACATGTTACCTCCTCAAGGAGACCTTCTGTGACCCTCCTACCTAAAGTGGTCCCCACCAGCCACCCCCTCACATTATCTTGCTTCAGTCTCTGCAGAATAATGTAGCCTAGTGGTTAAGTGCATGGAGGGTGGAGCCAGACTCCCAGAGTTCAAACCCCAGCTCTTCAACGTGTGATGATGGGTATGCTAATTAACCTCTCTAACCTTAGTTTCTTCGTTTGTAAAACAGAAACAATGAAAATACTTTCCTCTAGGATTGTTGTGAGGGATACTACATGTAAACTGTACATGCCAAGCATATCGTAGTGTGCATAAATTTTAGTTATTGTTATTTTAGCCTTCATCACTCTCCAAAATCACCTTCTTTCTTTCTTTTTTTTTTTGTGAGGAGATCAGCCCTGTGCTAACATCTGCCAATCCTCCTATTATTTTGCTGAGGAAGACTGGCCCTGGGCTAACATCTGTGCCCATCTTCCTCCACTTTATATGGGACGCCGCCACAGCATGGCTTGCCAAGCCCTGCGTTGGTGCGCGCCTGGGATCCGAACCGGCGAACCCCGGGCCGCCGCAGCAGAGCTTGCGCACTTAACCACTTGTGCCACTGGGCTGGCCCCACCTTCTTTATTTTTTACTTGTTATTATCTGTCTCCCCCATTAGTGTAATCACTATGAAAAAAATAGTGAAAAAAATCACTTTGGACTTTTTATTGTTCCATGAGTTTCCAGGATCTATGGGCTTCCATGGTAGGAGCTTGATAAATATTTGTTGAATGAATGTTCCACTAATATTTAAGAAAATAGCTTGTCCAATTTCAGGTCATGTAGCAAAAACAACTTTATTGAGGTGACCACATGGCAAACAAATAGAACCCAAGCTATTTGGTCTCTTGTGTAGACTGAAACTCAAACTATTTCTCCATAGTACTTTTTTACCAATACATCCCACCTTTTTGCAGAGCCAAAATTTTGCAAAGCTTTATGATCTCTACTTTGTCATGTGAAATAACAATTTATTTTGTTTTTCAACGAGTTAAATTATTGAATGATATTGAATTATACTAATATTGCTTTTTCAAACTGTATCTCATCTCTCCCACCCTTCTTCCCTCCTGGGATATGCCCCCTACAAACCAGTAAAAACCATAAAACCATTAAAGATGAAGAACAAATGCTGACATATAGCAAAGTAATGGTTGAAGGGAAGCTCTACGGCTCCTAAAAGCTGGAATACATCAAGACGACAATAATCGCTGCACTTATAGTTTGCTTATAGAATTCCAAACTTGCTAATGCTACACAGTTAACAACTAATAAATATATTGTGTTCAGCAAGACAGGAAAATACAAAACAGTCCTAAGGATAGAGTCTGTTTTTTTCCTCCAACACATCCCTTTGTAACCGCAGGCGGAGCTGCCCAGGTGTCTTGCCTTTGCTTCGAACTCTGTTAAAGGTTAAGGATGCTCCACGTGTGCCTTTCAGACTGTAGGACAGCTCAGCTAAAGGTCGTTCACGGAAGGGCCTGCTTCCCCACCTCCTTTCTTTTTTTTCTGAAGAACTCATGTCAAAGAAAGTGCCTGACTCTGACTTTTATGCAGCTGCTAGTCTCCTGATGACTTATATAAGGTTTCAAGGCCTGCTGATGACTATTACCATCCCTGACAATGCTGTGGTCACCCTAAAGAACTGAGCTATCAGGGGCTCTAACTCTCAAATTGGGAAAAGTCGTGCTGGCCACGTCTACCGTACATTCCGTTTCTGTTTGCCCTCCCACATATAATAAATATTGTTTGAGAGACTGGTTAGTGTGTTGTAAAATTGATAAGATTCAGGTTGCCAAAGGCGTTTCATAAATTTCATAGGTCTTAATTTATGTTGCTATAGTAACTGAAATATTGGAATTTCCTGAGATTAGAAGGCTTTTATATCCTTAACCTTAAAATGATAATAACGTAGATTATGACTCCAGACTTGGTCTTTGCTATTGTGGGAAAAAATATACTCTGTATGTTGAGTATTCTATGTATGCTAAGGTATGACCAAGTGTTCAATACTTGTAATATCAATATTAAGATTTCTGACATCCAACCTGATTTTCTTATCTATGTGTATGAATCTTGGTGTCCAACGTGTTATTAAAATGGACAGTCTTTCTCTAAAGAGAAAGAGGGAATTTGATGGGGGAAGTGGGAAAAGTGGAATTTGTATAGGTAGTAGTTCTAGAACACTCATCTTAAGGACTGATGTGAATTTGGCTCACTTTCTTCATCAAAGTGAATTTCTAGCATGTGCTGAAGCACTTGGTGCATTATTAACAAGTGTTTTAAGGAAAGACACTATATTGAGGCATTTAGTGCATCAGCACTGTCTGCAGTGAGAATGAGAGTTGTTATGAATCCCCTACCTTGAGACAGGAAGATAACTAAGAATCCTATGGGTGGCTTAAGACCACATGTATTAATTATACAGACCCAAAGCGGCTGGGACACTCAGTGCAAATGACCCAGGGTTGACTTGAGACAGAAGTCTCTCCCCTCCAGGAGCCCAGCTTACCTTATATCCTGATGATTTGATGTGCACGCCACGTTTGGTCAGAGTAGATTTCATTCGGATGAAAAAGGAACGCTCAAGGGTGTTGTCAGTGGTTAGCAGACTGGGGCTGGTTGACTCCACTGAAGAATACAAAAATACATACACACATGATTTAGATCTCCACACAGCCCCTCAGAGCTATGTTCAGGTGCAGTCCTCGAGTTCACTAAAAATAAATGACTGATGGGTGCTAAGAGCATCATAATCAATTTACCTCATTTAGAAAATGTTTACTTTGCAGAAAATAAAAAAGAAAAATTAATGAATCCAAAGTAACTCCATTCCAGTTTCTAGCAAGAGCTTTTCAGGCCTTTTAACTTCCTGCAGCTTCTCGCGTGGGGTCTAATAGTCAGTAAGTAATTGTAGCACACCTTGAGGCTTGGTCGGTGCACATGGAGAGAATGATCATGAAAGAAGAGGACCCCACAGATTTTTGGGATCAACCAAGACTCAGGCAGAGACACTTCTCATGAAGGGTAAGGATGACTTGCTCTTTACTCTCCCTGCGAGTCCCCTCTTGTATCGTTTGCCTACTGGGGAGTTCTGAGAGCCACGGAACCACCAAGGTTGGGGAGCTGTATCCTGTCAGGGTCCCTGCCCTCCTGAGCTGGTTTCCTTCATTGTGGGGAATAACAAGCATGAGGTCTTCTCAATGGACTCGAGACAGAGGGCTGACAATGGGGTATGCAGACAGAAACAAACAAAAACTACTCACAGTATCAACTTTCCATTCCTGTCACTAATGGCAGCTTGTCCCCTGCCCTCATCCAAATAGGAAAGAGTCTCTGTGTTTTCACTTCTCTGCTTCCGATATGAGAAAATACCAGTTTCCTCTCTTAAGCAAGATAGTTACGCTTTCCCTTGATATGGCTTTAGACTAAGTAGAATACCTTTTTAGTTATGAAACTTAAAATGGTAGTTTGCAGTCCTGCTGATCTAAAAACCCCTTTATGCAAACAGACCAGAAGGCAATGTAAACCTGCTTTTTTTAAAAAACAAGCCTCTAAGATATTTTATAAATGTAAGTATTTTCCTGAAAAGAAATTAATTTTGGGTTTTTTAAGCCTAATAAATACTCTGTTAATTTCACTGTTCCAAAATAGTACTTTAAAGTTTTTCTTGTTTTAAAGTAAAATAAATATGTCCAACAACAAAACAGGATTTCTTTTGAGCAGCTCTACACTAACACTAATTTTCTCTGGGGTAGAGGTAAAGAAATATGTGTAACGAAGAGATTTAAGAATTAAGCGTAAGTGAAAATGACTATTAAAACACAAAGAAAAATAGGAAAACAGTCTTTTAAATTATGAAATGTATTCCATATATTTCCAAAGGAAAGAAATATCTATTTTTTATATTAAACGACGCTTGGATGAAGGAAGAATGAGAACTACTATAATAACATAAACCTTGCTCTTTGTGTTCTGGGGCTTTTCTTATATCATTCTTGTCTTAATATGACTATATTTTCCCATATTTATGGCATATCTATTCTGGGGTGATAGAATCACTGACAAGTGTCCCTTTCTTATGTGTCTCTCTTAAGATTTTCTTTTTTTTTGTTTTAGAGAGCATGGATCTAATGTCATTTTAAATGTACAGCTTTTTATCACTCGAGGGAAAAGCAGAGCCATGTTATATTTAGTACTTTCATTTCTTCTGATTAAATATGAATTACTATGAAATTTTTCTCATCATCTAACACGCCATAATACGCCAACAGCTTTTTAATACACTATATAAGCACAAACTTCTGCTCTAAGAGTTTAATTTGCCCCTCTAATCCAATCACATCAACCTTATTTCTCTTATCAGAGATTCCCATTTTGAATTAAATGAGCTCATTAGTTTTAATCAAAAGCAGAGAGATCAAAACTTAAACGTAAATGCTTTAGATCAGAACTGTCAGTCAGCCGTGCAGTTCTATTTTACTAAAACACAAGATCAGAGACCTTTAGAACCAATTTTTTCTCGTAAGGGATGCCAAGAGCTTGAAGATGCTATATCCTTTTTTTTTTTTTTCTTCCCAAGGACAGATTATACATTTAAGGTTAGACTTAATTTATAGCAGTTTTTCATCCTGGTGGAAATGGGAAAGTGTGCCAATCTACTGTTGTCCCTTTCACATTTATTGGCACTGGTCCTCAGAGACTTGAACTAACGTGAAGCCATCAGAATCCATACCACAAACTCAGTCTTAAAAATTCAGCTCTGTTCAGCAAGATCGTGTTTGCAATAGCTGGGGAAAAATGAAACTTCCCAGAGAAGTGGAATATGTTTTAGGGCTACGGTCCCGGATATCCAGACCCAGTAAGGAAGGAACTGCTTAACTGTAGCAGGGTGAGGAATTCAGGCACAGGAGAAATGATTATTGTTTTCAGTATGTGGAAGTGCACAGTAAAACACTTAGTGTGCACAGTAGAGACCACAGCAAGGGTGCTTCCCGCTGGGTGACGAAATGCAGACAAAAGCTTTTCATGAGCTGTGGGGGCTGAACCCTGCGTCACGCCCTGACTGAGGCAGTGAATACAGCACCCCCCATGTGTTACAACAGTCATTGCCTAAACATACCGGGGCGGCGTTAATTAGACCCAGGACAACTGGTGTGAGAGGAATGTTAAGGTCAGGTTTTGCCCCATTGAAGCTGAGATTTAAAATCTAAACTAGTCCTCAAGCTTTATTTTAAGAGCATGAGGGTATGGGGGGTTGAGGAGAAAAAGAAGGGGCAACTTAATAAAGAGTTTGATTTCTGATGAAGATTTCTGCTTTAATTCCATATGGTTTTCTAGCTCTGAGGATAGGGGCAGATATAATGCGCCACACTGTCCCTTTCAAAGGGACAAGTAACAAACTCATTCACAGCACACACACACACCATGGCCATGTTTCCTCAAGAGTAGCAAATACACTCTGGTTATCCCGGCTCTGACAATGGCGTCTCTCATGTAAAAAGACATATTATCTGCATGTGACAGACAAGAACAGCAGCTTGAGGAGAGGAGCTTTCGAAGTGTCTCAGGTGAGAAGCACGGATTTTGATGAAGGTTCTGTTAAAAGACAGCCTAGGAAGCACGGCCTTGGTGACGTGCAACACGACTGTGGCACTGAGTGGAGAAAGGGCGTGCAAGTGTGTACGTGTGCGTGAGTGTGTTAGGGGTGTGTGAAGAGAATATGGAGAAGTGAGAAAAGCATCCTTAAGAGTGGTGCTCTATAAAGACTGTGGAACCTGTCTATGTCAAAGAAGCATTTTAGAGTGCTTTCTAGATATCAAATGCTTTCCTGTCAACTTTTTGAGGCAGACCATGATTGCTGCATGCTCTGATAAGAAATTTGGGATTCAGAGAAGTTATACCTGCTGCCTGAGACACAGGAGAAATTTATGAGCAAAACTGGATGAAGTGGTCAAAGCCCAGATGTGGCTGGTTTTGACCTATGAATTATAAACAAGGAGCTGAAAAACAAACACAAAAACAAGACCTACGCAACCAACAGCTAGATAAAGAAATATACTCTCTTTTGCTGAATCTCAAGGGCCTCACTTTTTAATAAATCTAAATGATTTCAGCTCTTGAAATGTCAGTTTTTGCATATTTTGTAAAATTTACAGGACAATTTATAGCAAAGTTGTAATAATTTTTATGTTGGCAAATGCTACCATAATGTGAAATCGTATCTGCGTTATTCCACATCTGTTCATGATTCCCTAACTGGTATTGTAGTTGCTGCTGCCTCGTCATTATGTAGGGGCACGAGGTGGTGGGGAAGGTGGGGAAGGAGGAGGTGGCTGAGAACCATCTCGCTCTCACTGGCAATGCTAGGGCCGGTATGTTCTGAATACCGTCAGTGTTTTCTCCAGGGTCTCCGCAAGAGTATGAGGACACAGCATAAAGGAGGCCTTTTTTTTAAAGTACACTTCAAGTGTTTTCAGTGCAATTCCAGTGTCAGAACCCTCCAACTGCCACCAAATCCTGATGTGTGAGGGACAGAAAAGAAAAGTAAGTTTTGAGAAAACTTTGTTACTCCTCAATCGTGAACAAAGTATTTTTCCTTTTAAAGGAGAAATGGAGTTGGGGTAGGTTGTTAAGATATGAAGTTAAAATGGATGGACCTTGAGGGTATGATGTTAAGTGAAATAAGCCTGACAGAGGAAGACAAACACTACGTGATTTCACTCATATGTGGAAGATAAACACATGGATAAAGAGAACAGATTAGTGGTTACCAGAGGGGAAGGGGGTTGGGAGTGGGCAAAAGGGGTAAAGGGGCACATACGTATGGTGATGGATAAAAATTATACTACTGATGGTAAGCATGATGCAGTCTATACAGAAACTGATAAATACTAATGTACACCTGAAATTACATAATGTTCTAAACCATTATGACCTCAGTAAAATAATTGAAAAAAAAAACGATATGAAGTTAAATATACACTTTTCCCCCTTCATTGCCTAAATGAATCTTTCCTTTTTCAGATGTTCTGTCCACACAGGACAAACCAAAGTGCAAATAACCAAAATGAATCTCACAAGACAAGGGGGGAGATGTAGGTTCGTTTTGCAATTATCTTGATAAAGCCAAATTGTTTCGTTGGCACCTGCTGTTAGCTTTGTCAGATACTGCCGTATTTTAGGACTTTAGAATGAGTATGTGTCAAGTATGTGACAAGCTGCTTATTTTTTTACAAGAGTTTTCCTGCACTCCCTCAGCTGCTTGGAAGTTAAGTATAGTCATCTGGCTTTCTGTGGCCAATGAAATGTGAGCAAAAGTCACGTGTCACTTCTAGGTGGAATTTTTGAGAAGAGCCAGTCATGAGGTACTACTTTCTCTTTCCCTCTGCCTTGGTGACTAGCAACATTTCAGACAGTGGCTGCTCCATCAGCTTGGGTCTTGGAATGAAGACAATATGGAGCAGAACCCTCAGCCAACCCTCAGAGAAATAAATCTTTGTTGTAATTTGGGAATTGTTTTTTACTGCAGCATAACAGCCCATACTGACTGACACAAATACCAAATCTTTATTATTATATAAAAAGAGGTGGTATGTTGTCCAAGTGTCCCAGATAGTCAGTGGCAGAGCACACAGACATGACATATGTTTGTCTGACCCCAAAGGTCATGATGTTGCCAATACACTGTTCTTACAGTTATTTATATCCTCATTTTATCTTCTATGCTAGTATTCCAGGGCAGCAGGGCTCAGACAGGTCTAATTTTGACACACTATAGCACCTAGCATGGTTCCTTGAGCCCAGAGCAATGATTAGACACATATATTCACATATATACATATATATTTACATATATTTAATATATTCAATAACTAATATTCATTAAATGTTGAATTTAATGTAATAAGACCTTCCCAACCTAGTTTCCCAATAGTAGGCCAAGCATGGTAAAAATAAATCTTTTCTCACAGAAATTGTCCCAGCAGATTTTATGTTTATCCAGGATGACAAGTGTGGTAATTATAAAATGCCACAAATTCTTTAATACTCCTCTTTCCAAAAGATGGAGCCACTTCCTCTCCCCTTGCGTGTGGGCTAGACTTGGTGACTTACTTCTAATAAATAGCACATGGGGGAATGGGTAGTGTCTCCCCTGGTCTTAACAGGCAGAGTGGCTTCCTTATCACTCTCTCCTGGGTCATTCACTCTGATGGAAGCAAGCTGCCATGTTGTGAGGACACTTGAGCAGCCCTAGGTAAAGGCCAATGTGGCTAGGAACTCAGGCTTCCTGCTAACAGTCACATGAGTGAGCTCAGAAGTGGACCGTCTCACCCTAGTCAAGCCTTCAGGTGACCATGATCTGACTGACATCCCCATCGCAACCCCATGAGAGATTCTGAGCTGGAACTATCTGGATAAGCTGCTACTGGATTCCTCACATGTAGAAACTATGTGAGGTATCTTTGATTTTTTTAAGCTGTCAATATTTGGGGTAATTTATTATGCAATGATAGATAAGTAATATAACATCCATGCAGAACCTCTTTTTGGAAAAATCATGTCTGTGTTTGGATATATGACAACCATGGGTAAAACTTGTGTGATAGTGAGAAGGAATGCAGAGTGTCAGAAACTGTGAATTCACATATGCAGGGAGGACTACCTGCAATGCTGATTTTTGTAAGCAAGGTCTGTGTTTTCAAAGGTAAACGCTCAATTGATTTTTTAAAATGTGCAATTTGCAAAAGATGCTATCAACAGTGGCATCTACAAGACTATGAGATCTTGAAAGGCAGCGCTGATGTCTTGCTTGCCTTTTGTTGTATCTATTCCCTGCTCTTCTCCAGCCTCCCTCATCCCCCCAAGTGCCTAGGACTGTGTTTTACATAAGTGGGTGCTCAGTTCGCATGCTGAATAAAGTAACACTCAGATGCTTTCTTTTAAGAAGAATTATTCACATTATTCCTGCCATTCTCTCATTCCAAACTTCTTGTCCCAAGAAGTCTTTTTTTTTTTTTTTTTTTTTGAGGAGAGGGAATCATTATGTCCTCTCCTTGTATTCATCTCTAAGGAAGCATTTTCTGCAAAGTGTTATTTTGAGTCACGAACCAGTGGGTTTGGTAGTTAAAGGATTGGCCTGATTTTCCCCAGAATTAGAGAATACTTTGTTCTTTGTCTTTTAAGAGTTGTTCTTCATCCCACTGGCCTGGCCTCTACCATGTGCCAGGGCAACTTTGAAGGAGGTAATGGCCCTTAGTAGAGTGGACTGAGATCCTCGGCCACTGGTGGCGAGGCAGTGCCCACGATTTTCTTCGGACACAGTTGTACCCCCCTTTGGATGTCACGCAAATGCAGTTCCAGCCATTACGCTCTGGCTCAGCAATCAGCCCCGTCACCTTCAGTGCCTGCTCTGGAGTGCGACGAAAAAGCCAAATTTATTTAAGTCTCATTAGGGTTGATTCCTGCTCCCACTCCATTGCGAGTCCTCAGCTTTGTTTGGAAACTTGTGAATCATTACCAGAAACTCTAGAGCATAGCTGTGAAAATAATTATGGTTCAATAATGATGTAATAAACTTCTTTCATAGTAACATTAAAAATAATTTGCCAAAAAAATAGGAAAAAAATAATAATCTGCCAACCCATACCACCTGTCAGCACAAACTCCCCGGCAATATCCTCCTGCCTGGGATGAGAATCACAAGGCATGAGGTTGCCTTTCAGGTTTCCTGCGCCTGGCAGGGGTTGCTGCTTGGTGAGGCTGTCCCCTGGGGGAGAGGAGAGCGCTCCGCTGCCGCCCGCTGCTCCGCAGCCAGTGTGGGGCTGATACCACTCTGGGGAAATATACACAGTGTCAGAGTCAAGCTGCTACCAGTGGGTGTTTCTATACACAACTACTAAGCAACAGGAAAGTTCAAGGGGAAAAACTGGGTACCATAAAGACAACCTTTGAGAGTACATGACATCCAGTGTCACCCATTCTGCAGTGCACTCCCAAGAACATGCGGTACGAATACTGCAGGCGAGTGTTTTCAATCTTATTGGAGAGTCCCTATAAATGGTGCCACTTGAGGGATCTATTCTGGGAGAAAAATATAGCACGTCCTCCCGGGATGCTGCTTGGATTCCATTACCAATATTGCGTATGGGATCGAGTGTGGCAATGCTTTTATCACACTAGAAAGTGGTTACGAGCCAATTCCTCATACAAAACATATTCAGTAACATTGAGGATTGTTTTTCCTCTTTTCTTTCCTTTTTTTATTCCTTCCTTTCTTTCTTTTCTTTTTTTAACGACAAACATGATGTCAGACAAAGGGCATCAGGACTTAGTCTTTGTAGTACAAAACAAAATAACAATACATAAACACCTTTGTGAAGGCAGCTTGAAACCCCATGTTTTCTATTAAAAAGTCATGTTCAATCTTCACTGTTGATAGAACCGAATAGCTAACACAGAGAACACTGTATATCAGAAAGGTCAATAGTTATTATGAGCTACAAATATATTTTTTTCCATCCTTCAGCCTGTTTAGCGCATATCACAGCATGAGCAGCTGTCTTCTTTAATGCTTTTAAAATTAGAATCCCAAAGAGGAAGAAAAAATTATGGTTGCAATGATTGCTCTTTGCTTTTGTAAGTTTACTTTAATATACTCTTTTATATACATGAATCTTCCATGTGGCCTGTCCATGGGGCAGTAACTGGTTGCCAGTATCGAGCTGAACTGCCATGTTTATTTTTTCAGCATTCTGGCCAAGTCACCATCTTAGGCACAGATGTTGTTGATATACTATATTTTAAAAAGGAGTTCGGCAGAGGAGTCTGGTTCCAGAGGCACTCACAACCACACACATAACGCATTCTGCCTTTTCATTGCTTTAAAGCCCTGTGACTAAGTACAACAATGCCATGTGATGAGAAGCAGTTCTGCAGCACTGGCTGAGGAATCAGGCAGTGATTCAAACCATTGATACGCAAAGTCCCTCTCCCCATGCAGGCGTGGGACTGAGAGGCACCTTCTCAGTTTTTAGAGGTTGATCTTCCGCCTGTCCCTGGATCTCCTTGCCCTTACTGAGCACATGGCCCTAAAAGACAATATGAGTATTTTCAATAGCACAAGTAAGCACACATCAGATGTTTCATTATGACTCAGTCTTTGTTCACTTACTTAAACTAGATACTTTTTGCGTATCTATAATGCGCTAAGACCACTTATAGCAGTGCTTACATTTTGGAGCAGGGGAAAATATACAATAACTTCTGGTAGTGATTCATGCTATAAAGAAGAGCAATGCAGAGTCAGGGGCTAGAGAGTGATGAGGGCCACACTTTGGTCGAGTGGTCACAGGGGCCTCTCTGATGAGACAGCATTTGAGAGGAAACTAAGCCATGTGGACATCTGGGTGAAGATACCAAGCACACCTCCGTGTTCACGATTCACATTGTAACTTTATGACTCCAGACTGGTAAAAGGCTTTACAGAAAACTATTATTTGGATAGTATGCACTAGTGACAAAGAAATTCTAGAAATGTTACCCTTTGAACTTCTGTCCAAAATTAATATGTCATATACTAAAGACAAATAATTTAACATGTAGGAAACTAAAGAAGGAGTTAATGGACAGAATTGTCCACAGTGTCCTGTGCCTTCAAGATGTACCCATTGGTGTTGCCAATTCTTTGGGGATCTCCAGAGAGAGCAACTTCAGTAGAAAAGTGGGATAAAGATTGAGTAAATAAATGATATACGTCTCTTTGGTGAATTTTGGTGATGACAATAAAGAAACCTGAGTATGTTTACTGATTGAGGGGACTGAGCTTAAAGTTGTCTACATCAGAAATGCTAATTGAAGAACTTAAATGCTAAGAGATAATTTAATCAGTAACAGAGAAAGAGAGGTGAGCTTCGGAAATGAGGAAGAAGGAGAAGGATGTGAGAGAAAAAATGGACAGGGGGAGGAAGAGAGAGACAGAGGGAGCAGTGTGATGCGAATGGTACTGAACAATTTAATCTCAGCAGGGTAAGGAAGTACGAGAAGGGGAGGGTTTTGAAAGTGAAAAAAAGCTATGGAGCAGCCCACATGGGGAAAACAAAAAAACCACTAGGATAAACAGAAAATAAGTAATGAGATTACGCAGCGGCTAAGCTGCATGGCTGACGTCTCAGAGCACTAATTTTCTAGGGTACCCTAATAATAATGGCTTTGTGGTTTTTCCATGCAATGCTCAGGACAGTGGGTTTTCCCAAGGATGGGAGATGGACAATGGGAATGAAAGAAAGTCAACACAGTGAGAGATTCCAAAGGGTTAAGACACAAGCGAGTGAACACTGACAGTGATGAGCTGGGGAATAGGAAAGGATGACAGGGCAGGGCGGGTGGTGACATGGGTGAGGCAGCCAATAAGGAGGGTTTTGTTCAGAGAATGACTTGTGAGAATGTTATTTATTGCTTTAAACAAGTTTATATCTCTATTTTTTCTATGGGCATAGAAAAATTTGGAAAATATGAAAAAGTATAAATAAAAAAAATAAAAAAAATCCCCAGGAAACTTATCACCCAGCTATAGTCACTATTAACACTGATATGTTTTGTTGTAGTCTTATTTGCTATTTATTTACATATTTACTTCAAAATTGGGATCATACCTGTCTCCCACATTTTTTAATGTTAAAAAAGACATAGCTTATTATGTGATAATAGCTGTAATATTATTAGACACTGTTGGGGAATAAAAGGATGTTGGCTCTAGAGACCTTGGTTGCAAATTAGCTTTTTTTTTTAAAAAAGAAAGAAATGATAGTATCTGCTTTGCCCATGCCAGTACATCACTTTCAAACACACTATTTTTGCTGGCTATGTAATGTTCCATTGCATGGTGATGAACTTCTTTGAAATTAACCTTCCTTCAATTTTCTTATTTCTTAGGGTGGATTTCTAGAAAGAAGTATTACTGGGTCAAAGAACGTGAGCTTTTCTTTAAAGCTAATATGTACAAATTGATTTCCAAAAAGTTGTGCTGTATCAGTTTACATGCTTATCAGCAATGTTTGATGGTGTTCATATTGACTGCCATCTTAAAATATTTGTCCTTATCTGATAAAAAATGTAAAGTTAACAGAAGATATGGAGAAGATACTTTACTGGGATCTCCCTCAAAAGCAATATGTAAAAACAGCTCCCGTGTTTAATTTGCATTTTTATTTCTAATGAAGTTGAATAATGTTTTGATACATATTTACTGGCCATTTGCATTTTTTCAATGAATCATACATTTACGTCCTCTGACTGTTTTCCAATTGGGTTTTCAGTGTTTTTCTTATCTATCTGAATGAGATACTTATGAATATCTAGGATATCATCTTTGACATATTTCTTGCAAATATTTCCCCATTCGTTTGCCTTTTACTTCTGTTTACAACGTTCACTGACACATGTATGTTTTAAATCTTATATGGAGAAGTCTATACATTTTTCTCTTTGTAACTTCTCTGGTTGCTCTTGTACCTTAGAAAGTTTTTCTCAAATTTTTTTTAAACACATATTTGGCATCTTAAAAATGAAGCATGGTTAAAGATCAAGGTATGATTGTGCCAATGGGTGGCTAAAGGCAAGTCAAAGAAAGAGTTTTTGAGCTTTGGCAGTCAAGGAAATGTGTGTGGAATAGTTACCCATCCCGGAAACTCGCATTCTGGCATCTGTTTGCCTCCCTGAGGAGACTGCAGAACAGGAAGGCTGCAGAGTGTGAGCTGATGCCATTGAGGAAGGTGGGTGAGCGATGTGGGTGTTGACAGACAATGGCATTGAGAACAGGGAAAGGATGCTATTTTTTTTGTTTTTCAATGTGTTTTGTTTTTTTTTTGCGAGGAAGATCAGCCCTGAGCTAACTAATCCCCCTCTTTTTGCTGAGGAAGACCGGCTCTGAGCTAACATCTATTGCCAATCCTCCTCCTTTTTTTTCCCCAAAGCCCCAGTAGACAGCTGTATGTCATAGTTGCACATCCTTCTAGTTGCTGTATGTGGGACGAGGCCTCAGCATGGCCAGAGAAGTGGTGCGTGGTGCGCGCCCGGGATCCGAACCCGGGCCGCCAGTAGTGGAGCTCGCGCACTTAACCGCTAAGCCACAGGGCCGGCCCATGGGTGCTATTTTTTTTAAGAGGAAGTTTTTAAGTGATGATGTTGGGGGAAATGGTGCAGAAGTGGCAGTGGGGGCAAAGTATGATGACCACTCCTCTTTCACGCTGGGAGAGTCAGAAACATAGGAACCAGGGCTTCTATGGCAGGTGCGGGAATAGTGGCCTCCCAAGGAGAAAGATTTCCATAAGGGTGAAGAGGCAGACAGGGCTTGTGGAAAAGATGGTGGCTACAGGAGAGTTTACTCCTGATTAGGGTTCCCAGATAAAGTATAGAACACCCTGTTAAATTTGAATTTCAGATAAACAACTGTTTTTTTTAGTATGCCTCAAATAATGCATATAAATTTCCGAATACTCTATTTTTATTTGCTAAATCTGGCAACCCAGCTCCTAGAGGAATGAGGACTCTGTGCAGCACAGAGGAGGGGTTTTGCATGAGAGAAGTCCTGTGGTTAATAGCAGTGAAGAACAGAGGAGTTTAGAAGGTTGGCCTGAGATACATCTGCTGGACAGAGAGAAAGTTCTGAACGGCCAGAACTTTATTGGAGAGTGTTAGGGAACTAAGCAATAATTGAAAATCCAAGTGAATGTTGGTGTGATGATATAGCTTTTTCAAATTTGCCTTCTCAGATACAGGATCTAAGCACAATGGCCAATTTGTATTTTCCTGTGTTAGTGTTGTGTGTTCTGGGGGTGGAGGAGAGCCTGGGTTGGCAAGTTTCCACAAATATCTCCTGAATCAGTATCTTCTGCTAATTTATTATTTTTTATCATATAGGAGGAAATCGACTGAGCAGCTAGAATTTGTTGGTTTTATTATGGCTCCATTCCAGCGCATCTGAAGTGGTTATTTTTCAAAACGTTTTTAGTTAGAAGCACTGTATTAAATCCATCATCAATAAAGGATTGAGGGTTATTTATCGGAGAATATTTTTAGTAACATTATTTATACTTTGCAATAATTTAGAGATGCCAGAAATGGAAGATAACCCAATAATTATCTATATATGTTATTTTGCTAACAAATATCTATTTTTGACATCTTTAATTAAGCAAATTTTCCTTTCTCTTATGATCCCAATAAACTTCAATGACCACTGCTCCATCTTAGTACCTAAACAAAGTCTTCTAATCTTTTGCCAGAAGTAGCCCTGCTTTACTGCGAGCAAGACAGGGCTTCATCATTATGATCTTGGTCAGTTAATATATGTGTAGGCATCATAATATATGTGTAGGCATCATTTCCATATCTGAATTCAATGTTAGGTCATTTGTATATTTTCTTCAAGGCTATGCATAATCTTCCCAAGTGGTAAAGATAAAAAAGCAGTCATTTTTTAATGATTCCATTTACATAGTTTGCAACTAGCCTTGCTGTAGAATTACCATCTTGTCTTCAATTTAAAAAGATAAAGGCTATTGCTACTGGGGATGGGGAAAATGGGGTAGAAGTGGCCTTTTCTCAAACTGGGTGCAAAGCAAATTGGTTGATATTAATTCCTGCCCCTTTCCCTGCTTCACATATAGCTCTCTAATGGTATACTTGATATTATTAACATCAACACTTTAGCATTATATCAGATGGCTTCTGGGTCTAAATTGAATATTTCATAATGCCAAATAAATATTTTAAAAACTGGCACCACATATTCCTTGTTGCCGGCAAGCTGAACGCCCGCACCGCATTTGTCATAATTGTTTTGTGGGTAATCTTCTCACCTGCAGGGACTCCAGGTGTTTATGGTCGCCCTTGCTCTGGGTCTGCAGTTATTTGACCTTACGTGAGAAGAAATTCATCTATAACAGTAGGCTGTCCTTTGCCCATTTCTCCATTTTATTATTGCATTTATTCCTAACAAACTCCATTTGCGTGTCATTAGTAAAGTTCTTAGTATTTTTCAATAGCTTGAGAAGCTGCATTTTAGAAATGACATAACAGTTCAGATTATATACCTGGAGAAAATACCCCTGTCGTGATGCTTATCCTCGTGTTTTACTCAAAGCTATGACTTGCGTTCTTTCATTTCCTCCTTCATCATTTCTGTTACAAGCAAAACCAAATCCATTCAAATAAGTTTCCCTGCAATAGTACATGATTTATACACAAAACACTTGAGATCGAGCACTCTTTTCTTCTGTAGAGAGACTGGAAAATATTTTCCATTCATCGCACAAATAATGCACAGGTATTGTAATGATTACCAATATTAATTATTTATATAGTAGATAATATTGCTTTTACTTTCTTCTGGTTTAAGTGTTGTATATTGTTTTTTGGTACTAAAATCATGTTATATTCTTTAAATTATGAACACCTAATATAATTAACAAACTAGTTCATACTTAAAGTGTCAGCTAAAACACGTAAAGCCAACCTAGAAAGGTCTGCATTCTGAAAGCTCTGTCTTGCCCTTCAAAGTTTTTTGTTGACACTAATAACCAATATCTACAATCCTTTCTCTAAAAGTGGAATGCCTCTCCCTGACCAGGTAAAATAGCAGTGTGTATGTAAGTAATTTAGGGGAAGACAGAAGTAGTTTTAAAGGGGAAACAAGGGCAAAGAAGAAATTATCTTTCTACCAAGAGAATTAGTTTACTTTAAAAAGAACATTCTCTCTCACACAATTTGAAGTCTAACATTTTAGGAGATGCATGTAAGTCCGAAAACAAAATTATCAATAAAAATTCTTGCTCTTTTGACAATTATTTTTCTTTCTCCTTTTGGCTTGTTGAGGAAGAAAGAAAGCATTTAGATACATGCAGAACATGTAAGTAATCTTAGTAAGGTGATATTCTTGGGATTTTCCATATTTATATATTTTTTCCTACATTGTATTTTCACTACCCAAGAGCCCTGGCTGTTATTTTTTTCCTGAAGTCTGAAGATCACCCCATGGATTAACAAATGATTGAGGATTCTCTCTTAAAAGACTCTTTAAAAAACTGTCAGAATCAGCCTGAGACAAAGATTTATTATGAACTATTTAAAGGGCTTAATATATGTATCCCCAATGAGCCCTTGGAGCAAACTAAAAAGGAAGAGTGGAATTCTCAAAGAATAGGAAAAATTCTCCAATGCCCCACTTTTTTCACGCCATGATTACTGTTTACTCAAAGGATAAAATGCCTAACCTGTCACACAAAGTCTTCAGAAGCCACAGTCCTGCTGATGTACAGTAAAAACAAAACAATGAAGACCGACAGTAATGTGCTTGAGAAAGGCAGCTGTAATTTACTTTCTAACCTGTTCACTAACACACTAATGTGGCTACATCTTGTAGCAGGAGCTGATCCCTGACCCACGCAGCAATCAAACAACTATCCCAGTGTCGGCTGTCACAGAAGCTGGGACCGTCACCTTAATTATATGTTCCCGGATAACAAACCTTCTCTTAATGAGCAACTTTTCTCCTACGTGTATTCCAACTTGCCCCTTCTGTCCTTGAAGAGGCCTATTGCAGATGATTGCAGTTGGAATTTGTGAAGCATATTCATAAGTATTCTTCCTAACAGGTAATAAATACTACCTGAGCAGGCTGTTTGCTTTATGACAATGCCAAGACATAATTAAAATTATAGGCTTGCACTCCTGGGAGGCTCTAGAGAAGAATTACTCGAGACTGAAGGGAAACTTTCCAGTGAACTTAGAACCAAGCTTTTCTCTTTTCATATTAGTAATAATAATAATAATCATTATTGTAATGACTATCTTCCTTTCTTTGGGATTTATATTTGGCAATGAGATATTTTTTTTCCCCTTTAATTGATATGATTTCTGCACTAGTGTTTCTTCTACCTAGACACAGGATTTCTTTATTTTTCTCTCATTATAACATCCTCAAATTCTGCTATGATCTGTTGACAATGCCCCAACAATTAACACTAGCATTTGGAGGGTCTTACAGGGAGGTTTTAAAGATATCTTGAGGAAAAATAATGCCTCTCTATGGAAAGAAGGCCTTTAGCATTGAGGGCAAACAGCAAGGCAATCTTACATATAAAGATTTACTTCCCTAATGTCACCTGTTCAGTGCTGGTTTGGGACTAGTCCATCAGCAAGGTGAATGCTACAGACTGGTGACTCATTGGAGGGAAGGAAAGGGCTTGGAGACCAGATTCGTTGGTTTCACTTTAATTTTACTTTAATCTCCTTAAGACTTTGCTTCTTTTTCTTTTCCCTTCACATGGGTAGATACACTTTCTCTATAAAACAGTTTTGGTAAAACATACAGTAATATATATATAGTAATTAGAGAACTCGGTCGTATTCACTTTAAATTGCCATATACGTGGAATACATGAACTAATCCATGTAAATCCCATCACTTGGCACATGATGAGCACTCAGTAAATGTCATCTTTTATGGGTGTAGTTGGTGTTGCTAATATCTCTGCAGGTGGCTTCTTAACATCTATTTTTAGGATTACTGGGTGGATTACAGGAGAAGTATAGAAAGGCTCTGTAATCCCCTGGGTCCCAGAGCAGAAGATCCTATCCTGAAAAAACAACAGTGGTACCATTGGGCAGGATGATGGTCACAAACATGGAAAGCAGCATGTGGCATGGGGGTTGGACATATGCATTGGAATTAGGAAGCTTGAGTTCTAGGTTTGGCTTAGCAACCAAATAGTTCTATAGTCTTAAGTAAATCATGTATCTCTCACCATCCATTCCCTTATCCCTGTGAAGGGCACAATATTACATTTCTTACCTAACCTCAGGAAGTTGTTGGAAAAATCAAATAAATCCATATGAAGGAAAGGTTTGATTAACGTAAGTTAAATTTGAGCGGAAAACATTTGTTGAGCACTTATGATGTAGCCAGTACTGAAAGACCATCTCAAATGCGAATCTGACTAATATTGGAAAAAACAAAGTACTTACAGACATGGTACTATTTTGTCCTCAAAATTCATATATTCACTAGCACTTCTGGTTGTGCTACTATCATTAACATGACTTTGGGTAGAAGATTTCTAGGCTGATAAATTTCAGAAATGGAGAGGTATCGTGAGCCTGACTACAAGATGGTAAGAAAGTTTTACAGTCACTGGTTTTACTAGAAAGTGTTACGGAATAAATGTGAACATGAGAAAATGCAAATGCAAGAAAGGAGAGTAGAGAATTAAACAGGGAATAAAAATGAGGAGGAAGAAAGATGTAAAGTCATAAGAAAGAAACTAGAGAGAGGAGGCTGAAAAGATCAGTACAAAGGACAAAGAGGGATGAGCAAAACACAAAGAAATTATACAGATGAAGCAGCAATCAAAGGTACAAAACAGGAATCAGGAACATTGAGATAATCGGGAAAAAAGAATGGAAGGAATAGGAATGCTATTCTTCTAACCACATCATAGGTTTGAGTTTGCAAACCAGCTGCTGGTTCTGGGTTGCAGGTGCCAATGATCTATGCTTTCCCCAGGCCTAAAAAACTGAAAAAGCATGAATTAACACATATTTGGATATTTATTTTTTAAAAATAAACATAACCATTACAAAAGCAGATATCTCAAAATTTGCAACATTTATGATTTTAAATCCATATGCTGAGTGATAGGCTAGGTTTTCTTAAGAGCCATTTTATTTTGTGCATACCAGCCTTGAGGTACAGGAATCAGGATTAATGCCAGGTGATTTACATACACATTTAATTTAGTTGTCACAACACTCTTGGAGATAAGCACTTTTATTTTTCCTGTTTTAAGGAGGTTCCATTGTCTCTGACCATGCACTCTAAAATACCCACTATTGTTTATCTATCATGGCTCGTTGGGCCGGCCCCATGGCTTAGCAGTTAAGTGCGCGCACTCTGCTGCTGGCGGCCCCGGTTCGGATCCCGGGCGCGCACGGACACACCACTTGTCCAGCCATGCTGAGGCCACGTCCCATGTACAGCAACTAGAAGGATGTGCAACTACGACATACAACTATCTACTGGGGCCTTGGGGGAAAAATAAATAAATAAATAAAATTATATCTATCATGGCTCAAACTAAATCTAGATTTATTCATTGTAATTTACTTAGAAATCTTCAACTTTCTTTCATCTCTGCTGCAACATATTTCAGAGTCCTGGTGCATGAAGAGAAATTCCTGAGAATGCTGGCAAAAGGGTAGCAGGAATTGGAATGATTTTAATTTTTACTTTATTTTCCAGATTTTATGAAATGTATATTTATTATTCTATAATAACATCTACCTCTGGGTACTTACGTTTGTGTGTTTAAAGCGTTGGTGCTTATACTGTTCACAGCTTCCTTGAAATATTCTGTTCAGCCTGCTCTGAGCAGTTCAGATTTCAGGAAAAGTTGATATTGCACATCAGTAATTAGAGGCCGAACTTGCATCTCAGGAGAGAGGAGGAATCAGGATGCCTTTGTAATGAACTCTAGCACTCTTTTCTACCTTTTGTCGCTGAGGTAACTGGCTTTTCTCTCTTTATATATTTGGCCACGATCAGAAGAAAAATGCCAGAGAATGCTTAGTCATTTGACAATCTGTAAGTTTACATAAATCGTACAGTGGTTTTCAAACAGAAACAATAGTTTCTCTGGCAAATCCCTTCTAACTACATCAACTTCCTTCTCCTCTCTATTCAGCGCTGCCTTTTAGTACTGTCATTTTATGAACTAGCCCTTTCCAGAAACCTGCTTTCAAATTTTTTAAAGATCATATTTCTGCCTTTAAATGTTTTGTAACACAGTCAAATATAACACAACAACTTTATAAAAGAATGCATTAAAAATCTAAAAATTATATATGGATATGAGAAATAAGAAAATGTTAAGGCAATGCTCTGCAGTAGATGGCAACCAAGGATGCACAGAAGGATAGAGAAAATGAGACCGTGCAGGGGGAGGGAAGCCATAAGGAACACCAAAACCAAAAGGAAAGTTTAAGGAAGAAGGGAGAGAAGGAGCAAGGGAAAACTCCAAAATATAAGAGAGAGTAGAGTTCCACTTACACGAGGTACCTAGAATAGGCAAATTCGTAGAGACAGTGTAATCATGGTTACCAGAGGCTCAGGGAAGGGGCAAATGGGGAGCTGCTGTTTAACGGGTATAGAGTTTCAGGCTGGGATGACGAAAAAGTTCTGGAAGTGGATAGTGGTGATGTTTGCACAATGTGAATGTACTTAATGCTACTGAACTGTACACTTAAAAATGGCCAAAATGGTAACTTTTAGGTCATGTATATTTTACCACAAAAAAGAAGCTAAGACTTATACTACTGAAAAATGACACGATACCAAAGAGCAAAAAAAAAAAAAGGAGGAAACGAAAATAAATGCAAAAGTAGAAGTATGGAAGGCAAAATAAGAAATACATGACAGGGAAGAACAGAGAAACCAAGCATGGAAGGAATGGAAAACCATGGTTTCCATCAAGGCTCAGGGGAAATGGTAGCTGGAGCACCACATTTCAGTTATTTATTTATTCATTCAACAAACATGTATGAGGTGCTCACACTCTGCGAGGCACTGGGGATACAGAAATGAGTTATACAGATACTGTCCCTGTTTTCAAGGAGTGTCTGGCTGGTGATGGGTTACAAAGATCAAGGAGACATCATCTTCCCCTCAAGGACTTCATGGCCAGCGCTTATCTAACTTTATTTCATAGATAACTTAGTGCGTTTATTGAGGATGAGCCCTCCTCCAGTGCAGCCTTGGGATGGAGGCTAGAATTGTAGCCCAAGTTAAACATGCATTGGGCCTGGCACCACAAGCCCATTTGAGCACAGACTGAGAGAGCTAGACGATCTAGAACAATCTCCTCATGTGTAGCAAGAAAAATGAGAGCAGAGGAAGATAAGTGATACGCCCAGGTTTACCCCATTCCCCAGGAACAGAGTTGGGAGCACAACTCAAGTTTCCTGACTCCCAGCCCAACCCTCATTTGGTTAATATAGATTAAAAGGATTGAAAGAAAACCCCAAACCCTTGATTAGTAGTCAGAACAAGAAAGGTGATGCACACTGTTCCATCAAGTGCCAAGGACTTATTGAAATAAAGAAAATCAGAGAGGGTTTAATTTCAAGGACTCAGAGGTCATTATTTTATAGGACAGCAACCAATCACATAAATATTGGGATGAAGAAGGCACAATCAGAGCTAGATTACAAACACAAGCCAGAAACCGTTCCAGGGTGACTAATGCAATAATGTTGAGGAATGTCACAGGTCCCTATTATAGTCAAAGTCACTTTAACTAATTGGCTCAGGCTATAAAAACATACAATCTGGGTCAAATGACACTGCTGAAGGAAGCTTCTCTGCTCAGACATTATCTTAAATCAAAGCTTCCCAGTAGGAAGGCAAGAGAAAAACAGAATGTCTAGTTTTGCTGAAGATCATGAGAGATTTCATAACTGGTTTATTTAATAGCAGCTGGATTATGTGTCTATGGACAATGACGATAATATTCTTTCTTCCTGAGTATTGCTTCATACTTCAGAAGCATACCATTTTTCAAAGGGATACTGTGGGATTTCATCGACTCTAAGATATCATCCATTTTAAGATACCCCATCCTTTTATGAAGCACTAAGAAAAAAAAATACTGCCAGTTATAGGATCATAAGATAGCATTGATTGTAAGATGCACCCCAAAGTCAGAGATGTTCAAATGTGGGGAAAAAAATGGAATCAATGAAATGAGATATTTTTCTTGACTCAGGATAAGTGTGATAATTATCTCCCTTGCTTTTAAAAAGGGAAATAAATCAAAGAATGTGTAGTTAGCACTGTTGATTGCTTACCTCAAACTCTGTCTTCTTTTTTTTTTCCCTTGAAAATACCCCATTTTCCCCAGGCATTCAACTACCCCAAGTACCCATCTCCCCCACCTAGCTACATCCTCCAGGGGTACAAACTCAGCCCGAGGATGAATCATGATTGGTTAAAGCCATCGTGGGGCTAGTCGCCCGTAACTGGTTTCAGAATTTATTCATTCAATAAGTATTTAATGAGTTTCTATGGTGCCAGTCACTGTTCTAGGTTCTGAAGTTATTGAAGAGGGAAAAAGAAACAAGGAAAAAAAATCCTCCCCAACAGAGCTTACATTCCATTAGAAGGTTAAAAAAGACAAGATACCTGTTTGCCTTTTGTATGTTTTCTTTGGAGAATAGTCTATTCACCTCCTTTGCCCATTTTTTAATTGGGTTATTATTATTATGTTTTTTGCTATTGTGTTTTATGAGTTCTTTATATGTTTCGGGTATTAACCCTTTGCCAGATACATGATTTGCAAATATTTTTTTCCCATTCTGTAGGTTGTCTTTTCACTTTGTTAATGGTTTCTTTTGCTGTGCAGTAGCTTTTGTTTGCTGTAATCTCACTTGTTTATTTTTGATTTTGTTGCTTGTGCTTTAGGCGTCATATCCAAAAAATCATTAACAAGACCCATGTCAAGGAGCTTTAGTTCTATGTTTTCTTCTGGGAGTTTCATGGTTTCAGGTTTTACATTTAAGTCTTTAATCCACTTTGAGTTAATTTTTGTGAGTGGTGTAAGAAAGGGGTCCAGTTTCATTCTTTTAAGTGTGAACATCCGATTTTCCCAGCACCATTTATTGAAGACACTGTCTTTTCTCCATTGAGTCTTCTTGGCTCCCTTGTCAAATATTAGTTGACCATATATGTTTAGGTTTATTTCTGGGCTCTTGATCCTATTCCATTGATCTATTTGTTTGTTTTTATGCCAATACCATACTGTTTTGATGGCTACAGCTTTATACTATAGCTCGAAATCAGGAAGTGTGATGTTTCCTACCTTGTTCTTTTTTCTCAGGATTTCTTTGGCTATTCAGGGTCTTTTGTAGTTCCATATAAATTTTAGGAGTATTTTTTCTGCTTCTGTAAAAAATGCCATTGGAATCTTGATAGGGATTGCACTGAATCTATGGATGGCTTTTGGTAGTATTGACATTTTAACAATATTAATTCTTCCAATCCATGAACACAGGATACCTTTCCATTTATTTGTCTTCTTCAATTTCTTTCATCCATGCCTTGTAGTTTCCAGATTAGAGATCTTTCACCTCTTTTAAATTTACTCCTAAGTATTTTACTGTTTTTGAAGCTGTTGTAAATGGGATTGATTTCTTCATTTCTTTTTCAGAAAATTCATTGTTAGTGTATAGAAAACGCGACTGATTTCTTTATGTTAATTTTGTATCCTGCAATTTTACTGAATTCATTGATTAGCTTTAACAGTTTTTTGATTGAGTCTTTAGGATTTTCTATATATAAAATCAGCTAGGATCATTCATAGAAGATGCCACTCAAATGCATGCGTGCTATTGCAGAATACAGATCTATTACATCTAAACCTGGTGGCTTCTTGGACATTTGGTGGGTACATGTTCAGCTTTACCTGTGCCAGCTCAGACTGGGACATGGTACAGAAACAATCCCTCAAACGGGGAGACTCTGGCTGCAAAACCAGCAGGCCCTTCCCCTCTTCCGATTGGTGTTCTTACAGGTCCTAGCGATGGGAATTTTTAGAACAAAGTGGAGTACTTGGAGTGCTTATTTGCATGTCAATTTCCAGAATGTTTCTCCAACTTTTCACCATGCCATAGAGATGCTATTGTATCTCTTCTGCCTGGGAACAAACAGAGAGGAAGGGCCGAAGTGGGTCAGCATAGTGTCCTGGCACTTCCTTTGGCTGCGTCTTTGTCCAGCCGGGTGGAAGCCAGACTGTTGCTTCTCCCCAGCCCCTCAGATCCCCTCAGCAGCCGTGCAGAGCTGGGAGGTCTGCTCTCTTTATTGGGGTTTGAAGCGAGCAGGCACCTGACCATGGGAATGTTCCCACCCGGGGTCACAGGCCTTGTGCAAGTGACCCTGGTGAGAGTCTAATGATCTCTATTTGCCATGTTCCAACCATCTTTCCCTTTAACTCGTCACTTGCCTGTCCACACCTCTAGCCGGGAATAATGAATGTGGCAGGTAGGTGGCAGGAGAAAAGTAGGATTTCTTTTCCTTTGGGACAGTAGCCAGGTCCTGTCATTATAGTAAATCTACCGTAAGTATCCCACAGCACTATCATAAAACATGCGAATGAAAACATCTTTTCTCCATCAAAAGATTCTTTGAAGTTATGTTCTCTGGCTGAATCTCATAGAAGAGCGTACAGGAAACAACGCTCTGTATACATTGATTTGGCCCAGTCCCCTTGTCACGCAGGGAAGTTCTCTACATTATAGTCTCAAAAGCATTGTCCAGTCACATTTTAGGAGGCCCCAACTTCAGCCATTTCCCCTGGGATGCACGTAACCGAAATTCTAACAGACAACGCTCATCTGCCAGTTCAGCTATTGTGATGAGAGTGCTGCAAAAGAGGCACATTGCACACTGAATTCCAAATAGTTTTTTCCCTGTCACCTGACATTCTGTATATTAAAACAATATTATTAAAATCACATTAATTTTATCTTGGTAAATTTTTAATGTGCAGTTATAAGGTAATCAGGGAAGTTTTATTATACAGTGCATGCACGTATATATTATAGCAATAAAGCCTTGTCTGGTAAAAAGAAAAATAATAATAATAGAGAGGGGTTTCAGTCATGAAGGTGAGTTTGAAACATGTGCTTGCTCCCAGCAGGACTTTTAAGCAGTGTTCCAAAAGTTCTGTGGGATGAGGTTGGGTTATGACCTGAGAACCTTGGCATTTTGAATACATTTCTGGATCTTGGAATATCTGGCCACCTGGTGATCTAAATTACATATTTATATATTTGTAAAATACGTTCAACTTTTTTCAGCTTATTAACGGGACCTGAAAGCATTTCCAATTGGCTTCCATCACTTGTATTATGGAAGCCTAGAATAAATAAGAATTAATACTAGGGTTAGCCCCTCAGAATTTCCTGAGGACACGCAGCCAACAGTACAGTGACCTGAGGCCAGTCCTCACACTTGGGGCTTCTTTTTTCTTTCTTTGTGGGTTTCTTGTTTGAATGTTTCTCCCATTATTGGCACTTACAAGAGAGAGGTCAAGAGCAAGGTGCCCCAGTGAGGCTAAGCCATTTGTTGTCCGGTTCTGCAGCACATGGGTGAAGGGCTTATTGAAGAAGAATCCTGCCTTGGCTTGAAAAATGAGATTTGACAATTATTTTGATGATTTCAACACGCATGCTTTCCTGAGACTCTAGTAGGTCTAGTGAATAAGAAGCTATGTAATTCACGATTTGCACCCTATTAACTCAGAATAACATCAGTAAGATCTGAAGCCCAACAGTGGTTCCTCAAGCTGTCTCTCCCCATTCACAAACTCCTTGGATCCAAAACTGCCTACCCTCAACCTTGGCTCTACTCTAGATCTGAAATACAGGGACTACTAATGTCTCCATATCCTGATTTTTTTTTTTTTTCTGAGGAAGATTCACTCTGAGCTAACATCCGTTGCCAATCTTTCTCTTTTTGCTTTAGGAAGATTTGCCCTGAGCTAACATCTGTGTCAATCTTTGTTTTGTATGTGGGTCGCTGCCACAGCATGGCTGCCAACGAGTGGTGTAGGTCCGCACTCGGAACCGAACCCAGGCCGCTGAAGCAGAGTGTGCCAAACTTAACCACTAGGCCATGGGGCCGGCCCAGGGATTTATTTTTTAATTAGAGATTGGAACTGGTATTCTGCTAGCAAACTTTGCCTTTGCCACCAAAGTCTGAAAGTTGTTAAATCAAGTCTCATTGTGTTAGTAACTTCTTATCACATTAGCAGAGATTAAATTTGCAAATGTAATATGAAAATCACTAACATAAGATGAGTGCAAATAGAAATCAGAATCTCCACAGAGCTCCTAATGGTACTGTTGAATGTGTAAACACCTCTCTCTAGCACTGTACTCTCGCTAACAAGTGTGAGTATCCAAGTTGCCACTTCCATTTACCTTAAATGCTATCCAGGCTGGACTGGGGTGAGGGGCGTGTGTGTGTGTGTGTGTATGTGTTGGGGGGAGGCAAAAGAAGGGTCTGCAAAAATCACGGGTAAGATAAATATCATCCCACATGCCGATGGGGTTATTTAAGTCCTGAAGAGGGGCAGGCTGATTTGCCTCCTTCTTTGATTTGGTGAAGTGGGAAGAGAATGGGTTTGTGTAGTTAGAACAGCCAACTTGGAGTTGCAGCTCTTCTGTTCATTAGCTAGCGGTGTACCTTTGTGGGCCTCCGTTTTCCTGTCTATGCATTGCTGATACGTGGACTCCCACAACAGGGTCCTTGTGAGAATCAAACAAAATAATAGACATGAAAGCACTTCTTAAAGTCCTTTGCAAACGTTACAATATCAGCCCCTCTTACCATCACTTCTGCTGGTACTCTGACACCATCCAATTCAGCCACAAAGTCGACCTAAAGTCTGCCCTCCTGAGTAATCTTTTTCAGAGGGTGGGCTTTGTTCTCCAGGTGGCCAGGGATGGGAGAATTGGGGGAAGAAGTAGCAGAGAGTATGAATTTGCTTCTTGACATCCTGTGATATTATTCATCGAGCTTCAGGGTGGGACAGCATTTCCTTTAAATTTGAAATAGCTAGAATTTATCTTATAAGAAGCTGAGTAACTTCCTAGTCATGGACAACCACCTTTCTCCAGGGGACAATGACTGACTTATACACGCAGGGTATGCTTTCGTGCCATCTGTAGAAATAAAGCAGCTATTTTTGTGACTAGAAAAGAGCTTTCATCATATGCCAAAGGCAAGCGGAAGAATGGAACACAAAAGCTACCTGGGTGTTTTGGAGAACTGTCCACTAATTCAGTCAGTAAATATATGGGGGTGACACTGTCTCACTTGGAATTTTCAATCAATAACAGATCTGATCCCTCAGTATTCCTACAAATGAGGCCAATTTTATTTTACAGCTAGAGAAAATTAAATACTGAGGAGCTCAGGTCTAACAGGGGCAGATGATAAACTAGTGTCCGCAATGACTAACTCCTAGTCTCAGTTAATCCTACAAAAGAACCTCGCTCAGGGCAACCACTCCGAGTCTGCTGAGCCCTTAGGGACATGGTGAGGTGATCTCAGCTTCTCCTTTTCCTTGCTGAGGTGGACGGTCCTCTGCCTGCTTTAGCTGAATTTTTACTTGTTGGGATATTTTTAATTTTCCTGTTTTTTCCCCCCAGGTGTCTGCGTTTTCTAGACTCTCTCAGACTCTTCCATGACTCAAATACCCTTAAATAATTCTTTTTCATCAACAAGTTTTCCATCTTGCTTTTCATCTTCCTTTTCCAGGTAGTTATTAAGACTGAAGAAAGCTGGTCAGCATTCTCCCCTGGGCTCCCCACAATTAACCACTTTCTACAGAAAGAAAAGGCCTTTTATTCTACTCATTGCTTTCCATCTCTTTAGTTTTTAAGATGTAACAGAATTTTAACACTTGTCCCACGGTTACCAATTTTGCTTACTGGCCTCTTGGAAGGATTATTTTTTCTTTCTCTCTTTCTTCAAGTCCTTTGAAAGTCGGCATGCATCACACCCACCAGTTCTCTCTTTACCCATGTTTTGGGGACTCCTTCAAAGGACTCCATAGCTTCTAAGTCTTCTCCAATTTGCTATGATTCCATTCTTGCAGTGTTTCTTTCCAGAACGCCACCTCGCTCCCTGAGAGGTCAGCTCCGAGCTCACTGTGCCGAGGCTGGGTGTCCTGGGACATCTGCCCACCCAGGAGCTGCGGCCGCTGCCTGTGACCACAGGTGATGTGGTGGTGTTTGTGGTCAGTTTCTTTTTTTTTTGGCTGCTCTAGAACTTGCCAAGCAAGGGCCATCTGCCCCTGGTGAGGGCACGAAATGTAATTTTGATTGTAGGGGCTTTGACGTCCCTATCTCCACGACATGGCATCCCCTTCACCACCCAAAGTGCACTTCCCCTCAGCCCCCTGGGCCTGCGATTTACTCCTTGTGCCCTGGACCACGCACATAGGCAAAGCAAGAATTGACTGTGCTCTGTGTATCCCTCGAGCTGCTCCCAACACCCTGACCTGTGCTGCCTTTCCTCCAGGCTTCCTTCTCTTGAAGGACTCGTGGGAAGGCTGATCATTTGTTCTTTGAATTTATTCTTCCTTCTCCTGCCCTCCATCTTGCCTGCTGAAGTTTATGTTCCTTTCTATTAGCTGCACTTGGGTGGGAGTTCTCTCTTTTAAAGCATACTTTTCCACCCAACTGCATCCCTGAGATGTGAACCATACAGGTTTTTCTTTCTCGCCTTATCACTTCCCTTTTTGTTGTTGTTCTGGGACAGGCGGGAGCCTCTTCCTCTAATCAGGTATTCCTCAGCCACCTGCATGCTGATTCTATGGATTTTAATTTGCTAACGTTTCCCTTCAGGCAGTTTCCAGCATCCAGTTCCGAGGTCTTGTGCAGTGCTGAGTACACTGTTGGCACTCAGCAAATATTAAATAATCATCCTCCTCCTTTTGAAAAAAAAAAAAAAAACGCAGCCACTCTTGAATGCTGCTTGTCAAAATAGAACTATTTGTGTTCAAGTCCTCACTCCACCATGTCCAACCTAATTATGCTGAGGTCAATTCTGTTTTGCAGTTCCCCAGCACATACTGTCTAAATCAGAATCAACTCCTCCGCTCCTTAGAAATAAATATATTCTGCCTTATTAATCATCTTGGCTTAGGAGCAAGAGACTGACTTGAGTACCCACAATCCACTAGACTGTACCAAGTGGGTAAAATAAATGTTAACTCTTCCCCAAGCTCATACTGTTTGGACAGGAGAATTGAGGATAAATGATATTTTATTTTAATGGGTGA
This sequence comes from Diceros bicornis minor, assembly GCF_020826845.1. NCBI lineage: Eukaryota > Metazoa > Chordata > Mammalia > Perissodactyla > Rhinocerotidae > Diceros > Diceros bicornis. The sequence continues at coordinate 15,411,925 of NC_080744.1, forward strand.
TATTATTTAGATGGAGCTATTGCATTGCTGTTCTTTAAACTATTTTCTTAACGATAGCCTTTTGTTATAATAAACCAACAGGCTGTCATATATCCTTTTTGCCCCAGGCAAGTTCTCACTTCTCTCCTGGTCTTTAGGCCTAAAGAGACAGTAAGAGGTAGTAGTTGGGGTAGAAGGCTCTGGAGCCAGCTGCCTAGGGTGGTGTCCTAGCTTTACCACTTGCTAGCTGTGTAAACTTGGGCTAGCTCCTTGACTTCTCTGAGCCTCAGGTCCATCATCTGGAAGTGATATTAAGAATAGTACCCACTCCTAGGGTTATTGTGAGGATGAAACATGTTAACATAGGACTTTGAAAAATGCTTGGCACACAGTAAGCACTCAGTAAATGTTAGTCATTATTGTTTGGATTTTAGGTTTAAAGCCATCTACCAAGTTCCTTTTTATTCTCTTTACTCCCACTCAGGCGCCCTAGCATCCACTTGATGGGACATTTCTGTCTTCTTGGATTATGGGAAGCAGCAAGATCAGTGGGGAGGACATGGGTTGTTATTAACTAGGCCTCGGTCCAAATTCTCCCTCCACCACTTTTAGGGGTTGGACAAATTGCTCTAATAGTTTTGATGTTCAGTTTCTTCAGTGGTGAAAATGGGGTTTGCACTACCTTACATGGCTACTGTGAAGATCAACCTTTGGCATGTCGTGAACAGTCACAAAAGATAGTTCCATCCTCTCTTCCCACTTTCTCTGCTGAGTATAGAATTACTGGGCCTCTGCTCACATATAGGAACCCTGTGCTAGCTCAGATTTTGACATAAAGAAGGGATAAAAAAATGTAGGAGCCTGAGAGGACTGAAGGATGGAGGGAAGCTTTCAGGTATGGAGGGCCCTCTCAACCACAATACTAATGTCATCCCAGGACTTGTCACACTTGAATGAAAAGAGTTGTGTGACCACAGGGCCTCCCCTGGCAGTTATATGTGTACAGGGGTGGAGGATTTAGGCTAATACCACATTACTGTATCCTCAGAGAACGCATTTTTCATTGGTCATTCACTTCATTTTTCATTTGCTATTTTTCATTACGGTATTAAACTGTGTGATAAATGAAAGGTGGAGGAACTTGACAGATGATTTGATTTCTGCCCTTGTCAGATTATTTGGCTTAGTTTCCTTATGAAAATAGAAGGCAGGCCCTGTAAAATTGTTCTTGTGGATTTGTTTTCCAGCGTGCGTTTCCCACCACTGCCATATCTAATCTATCTATTTACCTATGATTCAGTTACTGATCTGTATCCCTCAGGAGCCTGGATACATATTGACAAAGTTCCGTATTTGCTCCAGTGGGTAGTAGCTAAGGAACATTCCACGTGAACTCCCACTTCTTTTTCTACATAGCTTCTCCACATCCTGCATTATTAAAGGGGCTTCAATTACCACATGCCCACAAAAGACACAGATTTTGCAACGAAAGGAAGTCTGTCCATTCTTCTGTTTAAATACGGTAGCAGATTTTGCCTCCCTCTTGGTGATGTGGAAAGGATAAATACAATATTGAGCATATTCTGCCATTTATGGGCTGCCAAAGCCAGGGTTAGCAATGGAGCTATTTATGTGAACACTCCCAAAACTTTATTGAAACTTATTATTGTGTGTTTCTGGGGGAAAATGGGGGCCTGTGAACTCTGTAGACACTATTAACTTCATAAATAATCACACCGCCCAAGGAAGACAAAGCTGCAAAAAAAGAAAGAAAGAAAAAAAAAAAAGATGTTCAATCTTTTTTTTCCTCCTGGCAGGCAAAAATCATTCCAAGATAGATCATATGTTTATCTGTCTTGTTGCAGCTTTCAGCAAAAGCGATGTGATATGACAAAAACAGTCTCTAAGCAGCAACTTCACTTAGACAACAAGCAAATAAAAATGAGAGGCTCTCTGAGTTTGGACAGTTATAAGAAAATGGAAGAGATGTAGTCAATCCTTAAACTTCGTAAAGTAGTTAACTGGGAGTTGCTAAAGCAGACAAGGGATGGAGAGATGGTTTATGAGCCACCTGCCTTAAAGTGCACTTACATTTTCAAGTGGGCCTGCACAGCGATGTGGCTCCACTTCCCCTCTTCCTTCTACCCAAAGCTTGTAAGTAATCTCAGGCTTTCATAAAAGCCTTTCCTTCTAAACTCCCCATTAAGCAGCATTCAAAAATGCATGCTGAAAGTGTCAGTTATTAGCCTCGACGTACGTCAAGCCCGTCTCTCCCTCCTGCTAATGCGAGCAGTTACTCTGCTCTTGACCTATTAAAACTTTGTTTGCTATTATACTTGCTGGCAAGCTAGTCATGTGGAAAGGTGTTGAGGAAATGAGCCGGTGTGTTCCCAGGTGATAGAAACACTTTATCAAGCGGATCCCTGCCATGTTATGTAAACTATACCAAGTAGCATTCATTTTAAACAAAGAGATAAACAGATCTAATACGCTTCCGGGCATCATGCTTTATGCATGAACTACTTTTTATTTTTATATTTGAGATTTTTTTTCACATAATCCATTGTAGAGGAGAAGTAAAATAATGTCTTAACCACAACCATCGCTGCACCTCCAGCTTCCAGGTTCTGAGAATGATCTGCTCAGTTAACCCCACGTTAACTTCACTGTTAACAAACAATGAATTTTCACTGAAATTCTATTAATAGTTGTAATTAGAACAACTCAAAAGTTAAATGAAGTAATCTGCATTACATTATATGTATACACATTACAATTTATATGTATACACATTTACTTTCAAAACGTATATTAGCCATCTAATTTGTCACTTCAATCAATTTGTTATCAGAAGACTTCATTCTTTTTTTTTTTTTCCTAGAAATCACCTAGATTTTGTGAACATTTATGTGCAAAGTAATGGGCCGTAATATGGGGTTTTACCTCGTGCTTTCCTACAGGGTTTTCTTTCGTCCTCACATGATCCTTTGAAGTGGCATTATTATATCAGTTTTACAGATAAAGATAGTAAGGCTTAGGCAGTAAAATAACTTGTCCAAGGTTACTCAGCTGTGAGACCAAATTCGAAGTCAGGTGTGTCTGACTTGAGAGTCCTGCCCTTGATACAGAGTGGTGGAGGGGAACATGGGCTGTGGGGTCAGGGCACTGGGTTCAAATCCTGACCCCACTGCTTAGTGGTGTGTAACCTGGGGATATGTTACTTACCCTTTTTAAGTGTTTTTTTACTCTCTTGTAAAATGGGGTTAATAATAGTTCCTACCTCAAAGGGTTTGGTGAGAATTAAATGAGATAATATATATACATTGCCTGCCATATAGGAAATTCTCATTTGTTATTTGCTGCTATTATTATTGTTGTTAATTTTATTACCATGTATAACTGTCTCCCATACATGATAGCTGTGGATTTTTAACCATTATAATTTCTCAACCTAAAAGGAAATCCCCTGATTCTGGAAGAACTAAGGCTAGGAGAATTTTTTAATGTCAGAATACTATTCATTAAAACATGCATCTTTTGGCCATAATTTTTGCAAGTTCTACATTAAACAGCACAGGAATTCTTCCATCCCAACCCTGAACCCTCCTCCCTCTAGAATGCAATTTCCAAAGAAAATGAGTTGACTCAGGATGGCATTTATACTTAATTATCTACTGTATTAAACTGAAAGTCCTGATTCAGTCAGAAAGTTTGATACGTATAAGGCCATATAATGTGACATATCTTTTAGTTTAAGTGGAAATTTTAGGGTTGATATATTGTACATAGAATTGTCAAACTATGGCCTATTTTCAGTGAAAGAAGACAGGGTACACTGACTCCTCTCCGTGGCTTCCTCAATCCTGATTTGCAAGAGCTGTTGTAACACAATTAGTCCACCCTTCAGAGAGCTGGATCTATTCTCACTTCTCTGTTAATGAGAATTAGTATGAGGTCCTATCTCTCTACCTCACGGCACGTCCTCCCCCACCTTCCACACACACATCCAGAACAGGAGTTGGCAAATGACTAGTTACTTTTAAAAAGATATGGGGGCTGGCCCCGTGACTTAGCGGTTAAGTGCGTGCGCTCCGCTGCTGGCGGCCAGGGTTCGGATCTCGGGCGCGCACTGATGCATCGCTTCTCCGGCCATGCCGAGGCCGCGTCCCACATACAGCAACTAGAAGGATGTGCAGCTATGACATACAACTATCTACTGGGGCTTTGGGGGGAAAAAAAAATAAAATAAAAAGATATGAATCCCTGTGGATCACGAGCCAACCCTAGACTGTTAAGATTCTTCTAGATTGTATGTAGCATAGTCATGTTGACCAGAAGAACCAATAGATCTCTGGGTTTAGCATCAATCCACTTTCCTCACATGGACACAGCTTCTGTTTTTCAGTTTCCTTATTTGATAAGTAAGAGCTATTAACCTCACAAAGTATAGCTATTTGTGGTGTATTTATAGAATAATTTGTTAGGATTATTTGCATCTGCACTGAAATTGGTTTTGAGTTCTTTCCAACTGGAGAGATCCATCAAAAGGACCGAAAATGAGTGAAAATGATAGGAGTATGTTCCAAATGCAACAGAAAGCCACTCTCCCACCAAATGCATTTTTGGCTGAATTCCCTCCTTCTTTATAGCCAAGATAATTCTGCCCAAGGGGACATAGATAACTATTGATAGCGGGTGGGAGCAGTAACTAGATGACCAATACCATTTGCAGGTTTGAAGAGAATTTGGAAGAGTATGACAATTAACATGGAATAAAGGACATCCTTTCCAGAGAGCTACTTCTGAAAGGAACTCAAAATACACTTTTAAGCACTCTTTCAGAAAGTTCTCCTGTGTTTATTTTTACATCCCCTCTAGAAGGCTGACAGTTTGATAACCTTTCTTCCTACCATAATACCTTCATTTTGTCTTCCTTCTTCTATAGTTGTTTTCAATTTCCTTCTCTTACTAGATTTTAAGATCCTTGAGGGCAGGTCTCATTTCTTTTTCATCTTTATATCCTTCAAAACATCTGGAGAAGATCTTTGCACACAGAATTTGGGTTGAATAAACAAATTAATGACCTAATTATTTGGTAGAGACTGACTCAGCAGGAGCACTTAGGTACTCAACAAACGCGTAAGTGAATGAATGAATGAACAAGTGAATGAACAGGCCTTTAAGGAGCTGCTGCAACACTCCGTGTGTAGAAATCAATGAGACAAAAGGCAGCTGGGAGTGGAGCTGTGTCTAAATACCATGCAGACTGCAACTCTTATGACACGTCCTCTGTTCTCCGGGAAAAATAAAAATAATTCAGTGACATTAATGAAAAGCCAGATATAAAAACTGAGGGAGGATTCTATTGAAACAGTAATTCTTATTCTCTTTTAGAATCATAGTCCACTATGAGAATTTGAGCTAACTTTTTTCCCAAGAACAATGCACTTTTGTCTGTACACACAGTTTTGTTGCAGTGTTCCCCTTGACATGGGATGACCAAACAGATTCCCAGGTTAGCAGTCTTTGCTTTAATAGGGACAGAAATTGAAGTTCAGGTTTAAATCATAACATCAATGATCAGGCAAAAATTATTTATTTCTCTGCTTGCAGTATTCTCATTTATAAAATGGAAATAATGCACTCCTAACCTCACAGGATTGTTTTGGAACTCAAATGAGCAATCATGATCATGTATTTGAAAATACTTGCTGAACTGAAAAACACCATATTCATAAAAGGTGTGACAATGATTACACTTCCTTGCACTGGGACAGGGTAGGTATTTGAACCTTCCAGTCAGCTACTTCCATTCTCTTTTCTCTGCCCTTTGTTTCACTGACTCCCTTGTATTCTTTGTTTAGATGGATGTCTCCCCTACTAGCCTACAAGCTCCATTAGGACCAGAAATGTGATTTTATTCAGCTCTTCATCTCTTCTTCCTCCAGATCCTAGCAGAGTGCTTTATATGTAATTGACAATTAAATAACATTTAGAAATATATTTGGGATAGTAGCTAAGTCTCCCACATTGGTTTAAACATGCAGAGGAATGACTTGCAGTGAGGTTCAAATACATAAATGGATTTGTCAGACGGACCCCATTTGGATAAAATCCTGTATTCAGAAGCTCACTTGCTTTATAAGTCCTGGATACAATCACCGTCTAGAGAAGAGGTGATTTATTAAGTAGCTAAAACATTCTCACTGCTATAGGATAAGCTTTTCAGCCTTTACCTCCATTTGTGAGCAACTAAAAATCAAAGAACTAATAAAATCCAATCACCCAGAACTTCTTCCTGTAGACAGACTGAATTATAACTTTTTAATTTAGGCAGGTAAAGAATTATTACAGTAGGACTCTAGGGCAGGAATGTGTTAATAAAATCATCCTCTCTGCCTTTTCATTTAAAATAATCCCTTGAGCTGATTAAATGAAATATCACTTGTTTAATAACTGACAGAACATTATTTTTAAGCACAAATGTTTTGCATATCTTCGCTTCCCATTTCTGATTCCGGGCACAGAAGGGTGGAGGCACTGACATCACACAGAGGGAGCCGAGCTCTGCGCTCCGATGCCGTTTGCCCTGTCACTGTGGCATTTATAATTTAGTGTGAAGCAGCGAGGTAGACAGAGCATTATCATTAGAAACCATTCTGAACCGGGATATAAAACACAGTCGCAGTAACACTTGTCAGAAAGGTGACTCCAGTCAGAACTCATATCCACGAGGTTCAAGATAAATGCTGACACGGCAGCCATCCTACAAAGACTATTATTGCTTTAAAGAAAACACAAGCCAAACCCCCAAACAAAGCAAACCCATGAACCTTCCCCAGAGTGAACAAGTTAGTGCGAAGTTTGCATCTGGGGTGGCATAAACTTCCCATGATTTACAGCAAGCATATCCCCTCTCCACTTGGATAAGGGATTTTATGATGCCACAGAGGAAGGATCCAATAGCATTTTCGGTTTAATGATGTTAAGCTATTTGGAATTCTTTCCCCCCTGTTATTTGGAATATATGCGCTGTGCCCCTAAAACAGGTCATTAGCTGTGCCGTGGACGGGTTCGTCGCCTCACCCACAGGCCTGCTCAGCTGGTGCTTGCATTTTCCCTGTCTTATACATTTAGAAGAATCCCTTTGACTTGGTACCAGGCTATGATTTAATAACCCTGTTCTGCTGGCTTCATAAGCTGTGAAACCTCAGAGAAAAATCCCAAATCTGAATTACAGTTCTAATTACTCTAGCTCAGGCAAAGGATGTCAGCATCGAATGTTCTATTAGTGCCCGTTTCACATGGAGCGCTATTTGTTGCCAGAGGTCACAGGGCTGCACCCTGATTCGCTTTCTCCTTTCCACGACTGCAGCCACTTTCCTGGCGCCCTTTCTGTCTGCAAGACTGGTGGAGCTAACTGCTTGGTGATTCAGTGCAAAGGATTTCCCTGAGCTCCCAGAACTTACTTAGAGAGCACTTCAGTTTAGGAAAAAAGGACATATTGTAAATGCAAATTTACAATTTAGCAGGGTTATTTTCATTACAAAAGGATCTGCTGTGATATAAAAGCATAATTTAAAAAATTTCCCTTTTACTCAATTGCTTGAATTTAATTAATGACATTTATTTTAAAATAAGTCATTGATTATCCCAGCTTTGAATGGTTAATATTATTTTCTAAAAACATTAAAACTAAAGTTAAGCAAGCACGTAGTTAAAAAAAAAAACAAACAAAACAAGCAGTATAGAAGGTTATACAGTGAAACAAGCCTTCCTCCCAACTCTGACCCCAAATTTCCTAGAATCTCTCCCAGAGGCAGTTTCTTACATGTCCCCAGTTTCTTATTTATCCCTGCAGAGATGTTTTCTGCATTTGCCGGTACATATATCTGCAATTATTCTGTTGGTGCACAAATGATAGCTACCTATATACGTTGTTCTGCCCCCTGCCTTTTTCTGCTTAATAGCTTGGAACCTGTTCCATATTTGAATATGTATATCCTCAACATCCTTTTTTTTTTGTGAGGAAGATTAGCCTTGAGCTAATATCTGATGCCAATCCTCCTCTTTTTGCTGAGGAAGACTGGCCCTGGGCTAACATCCGTGCCCATCTTCCTCCATTTTATATGGGACCACCACAGCATGGCTTGACAAGCGGTGTGTTGGTGCGTGCCCGGGATCCGAACCCCAGGCCACCGCAGCAGAGTGCGTGCACTTAACCGCTATGCCACGGGCCGGCCCCCCTCAACATCATTTTTAATGGCAACATAGTATTTTAGTCTATGGGTATAACTTCATTTATTTAGTTAAGTCCCCATTGTGGATTAATTATAGATCGATTCTATTTATTTTTACAATAGCAAAGAAGTTACAATGGATATTCTTGTAAAAGTTTTCCGTAAAGGCTTATTTTAAATAGGAAATTCTACTAGAATATTTGAGGTTCCTTTGTGAAACCTATCTGAAGAAGGGAATTAAGGTTTTAAAGCTAACATTTGGATAGGGTACCACCAATTCAGAATGACCTGAAAAGCAAGCTGGATATGGACACTAATAATGATGAGAAAGTATTTTCTTTAAGTTTTAAAAATGTGATTTATCTCCTTTGGGAAATATAACTCTTTTTACAACATAAAATATTCCCGCAGTGCCCTGGGAACACCTTCTGAGGGCCGGAGAGGCGGCAGCTTTTAATGAGATCTCGCTCTGGAAGCTAGTTAAGCTTTGATGAATGAAATCACCAAGACTTTACCTCCTCCTTCTAAAGAGTACAGAAACTGCCCATTTTCATTGCAAAAGCCACAGATTGCTTACTCATGTAATTAAAATAAATCCTTCCTTTTGTGCTATTTCCTAATCAAAAAGGGAGATAAAAACATTTAGTATTTCTTTATCTTCTGGAAACTCTGGCCATCACCCTGACCTTGGAGTTGTTCTTTCTAGTAGTGTGATTGTAACTCAGTGGTGACTTGTGTAACTTGTCATCTACCATCTCGGTGCCCCACGAGAACCCCATGCCAGGGACTGCTCTGGCATGGGGCTTTCCAGATAGAGGGATGCGGGAGTTGCAAAATGAGTCTCTATTCACTCGAAGTACAGTAGAAAGAAGGCATTCTTCTTTAGTATTAAGCATAGGGAGTTCTTTCTTCCAGAATGGAAAGTTTCATAGTCACTTATTGTAATTGTACCCATTTGAGAGAAAGACACATTGAGGAGAAAAACCAGTATGTCTAATTACCCTGTCTATGCTAGGTTGAAGCACTAACTACACTATTCTTTAACAAGTTTTACAATCTCTCATGAAAATGTCACTTACCACCATTAATAGATCCATATATAAAGAAATCAGTATATTATTGGGGCCAGCCCCATAGTGTAGCAGTAATTCGGCATGCTCTGCTTTGGTGGCCCAGGTTCATGGGTTCAGATCCCAGGCACGAACTTACACCACTCATGCTACAGCCATGCTGTGGCAGCGACCCACATACAAAATAGAGGAAGATGGGCACAGATGCTAGCTCAGGGCTAATCTTTCTCAAGCAAAAAAAAAAAGAGGAAGATCGGCAACAGATGTTAGCTCAGGGTGAATCTTCCTCAGCAAATAAAAATTAAAAAAAATAAAGTGTCAATCCACATGTAGAATTTAAAAAAAAGAAAAAAAAAGAAATCAGGATATTATTGAGAAAAAAAGATAATTCTACTGTTTTTGGTACACATGGACATGTGATTGATGTCATTATTCATGAAGCTTCAGTAAGTTAGCGGATAATTTACAACTTTAAGGCATACTTCTCCACAATCATTTTGGGTATCAGTTTGCCGCACTTCCCTATTGCCACTTAAAATGACTGATTAAGGTTCAATCTGATCTGGTTATTTTTGGAGAATGAGTTAGTTGCTTATTTCACTAGCATATTATTAAAGATTGAACTTTTATTTGTATTGGTGCCATAAAGACATTGCCTTTAACTTCTCCCCATTCCTCATAAGTAAATTATAGGTCAAAAAAGAAGGCAAGCTTTTCTAATGTGGAGAATACACAATTCAAAACCTGTTCACCCTAATGTGCGACAACTCCAATCAAGAACAAAAGTTTACCCGGCCCCCTGGGTGATCTGTTGTGTCAATTCTGGCTATGTGAGTCAAAGCTGCCCAGGAGCAAATTTTGCCTTTGGAGAAGGTGAACAGGACCGCTGTCTGACAGACATGGGAAGCAGGTTGATACAGATAACAAAGACGACTCAGAAAAGTCATTGATGTAACCAGGCATCCGGATATCCAGGGGTGGCGACAAGAATCTTCATTTTGAACAAGATTCTCCTGCACCCTAAAGTTGGAGAACTTCGGACTCGGAACAGCAGTAGCTGGCTTCATAAACATGAGGTGGAAGAAAGACAAAGCTTCGTAAAGCCCAGGAAAGACCCATCACTGAATGTACCATTAAAAAAGAAACATGCACTCAAAGCTCATGCATTTGCAGAGAAAATAGCCCCTAAGAGAGTAACTTAGTATTCCAAGTTGATTTGGGTACCCCAGAAGTAGGCGATGCTTTTGTAGAGCATGTTCAGCAGGTTCCAGATGCAAGGGTAACTCCTCATCATAAAGTCATATACATTATATATGAAACAAAAGCAATAAACAAAACATACTGAATTTTCTAGCTAGCAACCAGGACTTTGGGTTTACAGCAAATGTACTTTCCTTCCCTGGCAGTAAACTAAATTACGTACAGATTAAGTTAGGTGGAGGAATAAATTTCATCAAAACTGTGTTGGATAATCTAACTTGGATGTGGAAGTCAACAGCAGCTGCTATGGATATGGCATTAGAGTGGAAAAATCCAAGAGACCATTGTTCACCTACAAAAACAGAAAAATCTCAAGATAACCCCAAAAGACTTGTGCTGTACTATTTACCAAATGTGTTACCCTATTGAGCTGTTTAAAACACTTCAGGTTTTTTAAAGCACTTTCATATTTATTATATCTGTGATGCCCTCAACAACCCTATGAGTAAATACTAGTTTCATTTTGCAGGTGAAGAACGCAGCTCAAAGTGTTTAAGAACATGCTTAAGGTGAGCCAGCCGGTAGACAGAACCAGGAGTGGAGGGTGGGTTTCTCTCTCCTGGTGTGGGGTTCTTTCTGTGACACCACAGCTGTCTCATTAAAGGACTTCATTTACTTAGCACATAGTAGGTGTGGACAAATTTAGCATAAATCAACAAATCAACAGTGACATGTTAGGTGATCACTAGGAATAGGGATGAAGCACATGGGGAGTCACAAGAAAGGAGTACTGACGGAGGAGGATGAAAAGTTATCACTGTTATTAGCAACTAATTTTGGTATTCCTCTTTAATCATGAAATCGAGGTAGAGGTTTTTAAAACTGTTGTAAGGATACCCAGTTCATATTTCCTAAATAAAGAGAAGATAAGAAGCAATGTTTCTTCTTTGAAGGGAATACAGTTAACTCCCTAGCAATCATCTTACGGAAACCGTTTAACAACATGGGGTGACCCTGTATTAAGCGCCCCCTGACTTATGTAGGAAAAGTCCACAACCATAACCGCAGGCTTGACTCTTTGCTTTAATCATCGGCTAGAGTTTGAGGTCATTTTGAAAGTATAAAAAGGGATTGTGAGGCAATCAATTCCTTTTATTTGTTCTTTCTTTTGTCTTTGTCACTTATGTAGAAATAGAAAACAAATTACAGCTACCCTATAGCTCTCACAGGTCAGAATAATTTAGTTTCAATAGACTTGGTGATACTGTTTAAACCTTGAAAGTTAATAAACATGGATTTGTAGAATTAAAAATATTGAACTATTGGAGCGCTACCAACTCACAAAATTAAAGTTTTATAACCCAAAGTCGAAGACTGTATTCCACAGTTTAAATATTTCATATCTGACATTTTCCAACTCGACAATGTGAAGTCTGATTTTGATTTTTCAATCCAATATGAGTTTGGGAGTTTAATTCAAAATCAAGATGAAATCATTTCTGAGACTGTCTTCTCTTTCTGTTGCTCCCTTCTTACTATGCAGTGTATTTTTTTTCACTTTGGGAAACAAACTTGTCTAGCTAATGGTGTGGTACATATATTGGACAATGCTCTGCCCAGGAATTATCCAGTGGACATGTATTGCTAAAGACTAAGAACCTCGAAAACCAGAGTCTCTACTGTGGGTAGTATATGCCCAGATTTACCTATAAATTATATTCAAAGAAAATGCTTTTTTATTTTTTTTAAATATTGTGAACTACTATAGAAGCTCCCCAGAGGTGACCATCTGCAAGCAGAGACAGAAGTTGAAAAGTTGAGTCATGTGGTTCTGTGAGGGCTTCCCTGAAGAACCTCAAGGAACAGGCAGCAACTTCTCATGTTGTGGAGGTACTACTTCCATCAGTGGGATGGCCATCTGAAGTGATGCGGTGGCAGGGTTCCTTGCTACCCAAACTCAGCAGCCAGACACATGATATTTTTCTTTGCGAGGCCTTTGGAATCTATTAAGGGCATTACGTACATCACAAAGAAACTTCTACCAAAAAGCAGACACAGAGAAATAAATGATCTGGAAAGGCCATCGGGGCTGATATAGAAAGGCAATGTAACACTTAAGGGGTTTCTCATTAGGTGATCTTGCTCTTTGAGAGCGTCTGATGGAAGTATGTTTTTTGACCGTAAGGAAATTGGATAAATGAATACAGCTTAGTGTTCAAGTTGGATATGTGGACAGAAATGAAGATCTCAATGTAAATACTGGTACCATTTTGTGAGGGCTTTAGAAGTGACCAAGGAGCATTCATGTTTATTAGCGATGTATAAAATGAGGGGCAGGTCTACCTCTGAGGACTCTGGGAAGTAAGTTACAACAGACCTTGACATTCTGTCAGTCCTCACCATTCTCACTTCTTACCTAGAATAAGAATGGGAAGCATCTCTCTAACTATCAAATTTCACCAGGACAGGAAACATTCAACTCACCTCTCTTCTAAGTTCGTTTCACCACATTTAAAACTTTTGGGGGGCTTTTTTGACTATAGTTTAATTGAGACTGACAGAATAGTAACTCCAAGTCAGCAAGGAGCTCCTTAGATCCATTTTGTTGTCAAATTCACTTTCTGAGTAAATGGAAAGACTAACACATATCATTTCTTAGATAATGTTTTAATATCCTGCATTGAGTAAAACTTTTTTTTAATCAAGTTGCAATGGTAGCACAGAACTCCACAAGGGGCTAGGGGGTTGCAGATGGCTGCATTACTCTAAATGTTCAAGCTTGACTGACCCATTTCATCAGCACTGTCAGAGCCTTGCACTGATACATGTTGACAACATTTAATCTTAAAAAATTGAAAGAAATGAATTAATATGCAAATTTCATCAGCTTTGTAATAAAAATGTCCTTGAAAAAAAACAGTGAACATGACCCCTGAGGAATTGTGTGAATTATCCCAGCTCAATTCTTTAAGTTAGTCAGAGGTACGCGGGTCCACAAGGAAATCAGTGCAGATTTGACTTGGAAATAATTATGATGAAGAACAAAACACAAGCAGGTTGAATAAATGTAACAACTTGGGAAAAAGTCTTAGTCCTGTTTGTTATTCACTTTGAATTAACAGGATTAGGTTTGGTTTTTGAAAATAAAGGAACACCACTGTGTAATTTTAACACCTAAGTAATGTGAAGACAATATTTTTTTAACTTTCAATTTTAACACATATTAAAAAGCACATCTAACAAAATCAGGTCTTTTTGGGGGTGATGTAACACAGTGTAGCTTTTTGGTAAAAGGGAATTGTAAGGAACTCTTATATTTAGATCATGATTTCTATGAGATTTCTTAACTGATCATTTTGACGGAAATGTATGGTCAACTCACTTCTTCTACAAATAAGACTGACTGATTTTTGCTGATACCGAAGCGACCAGTTATTTCATTGAATTTAGCAAACTGATGCGATCACGTAAACACAGTCTCTATGTGAGTCTGATTTATAACAATCTCCACATGGGCCTTATTGCCCATTATTGTGGTTCACAAACTCAGTTTAGGAGAACGGTCACCTAGATAGGCATGCAACTGTAGCTCTCTGCCTTTGGGTCTGGATTCAGCTAGAGGAAGTGTTAATGGAGGCTGGTCATAACAATTGAATATTTCTATGTAAAAGTGCAAGGTTTTTAACGTCCCCAAAGCAGGTATGAATGTTAACAAAGGAGCCACAATCATTAAACAAAACAAAACCAAACCAAAAAATTAATATCAATAACAGCTTACGCGAGGTCAAATGAATGAATGAATGGTTTGAGAAGAGAAATCATTTCCTTTTCCCAAGTAAATTCTCATTAATTTAAATAGATGTGTAAATACCAGGCGAAGACACGTGGTTTTCGCTCCCACCCTTTGCCTCTTTGTGCCACAGGCTGGAAGTGTTTTCTCCCTCAGCTCACCACAATGAATCATCCAAGCTCTGGGTCCTGAGAGGAATTCACTTTGCCATCGGTTCAGGCCTTATTCTGGGCACTGCTGATTTTGCCAAGGTGAGGTCTATACAAATTAAATTAAAGCTCTTTTTAAGACATCCACACACTTTCAATGCTTGTTTAAAAAAATAAAAATCACACTAAAACCAGACAGTCTCACATAAAGATCCCAAATAAGGGTTGTTAACAATCTGAAAAATTCCACATAGTTTTTTAGAGGTTCTGAAAATCCTGGAGCTTTCCTGATTTCATATATCCTTGGAAGACTCAGGCACAATAATACAGACTTTGCCCAGCCAAATTAATCTCTTCTGTAAGCTTTTGTGGTTCTCTACAAAAGGCTTTTAAGTTTCTCCTTTCTTTCTTAATCTACCATCAGTAAAATCCTACTTTTATAGTGCCCTTTGCACCTGCTTGCATAAAATGAATAACCCAACAGTTTAATTATGCACTATTCTATCGTTTGGGAAGTGATATAAAGTTGCAGATAGAAAAAAGAATAAAAACCTCTTTTGGTATCCAAAATTAATATATGTCAAGCTCAGGGTAAATCGTAATCTTTTTGAAACATTTTTCTAAAATAGATGTTCTTTTATCATCTGGCACATCAAGACCCGTTGGAGGGAGGGAATAAAAAAAAAGGCACTTGGTTAACATGCTGCAGAACAGCACTCTCTTTTCCACCTCACTTCAGGCTGTTCTTGAAAGATCTGAACAGTTGTATAATAATGAAAAATGGGCAATACTTGTGGGGCATTGCCTGCGCTCACATACCTCCGCCCACGCATTCATCATTCTGCAGGTATTGTCAGTGAAAGTTTAATTGCATAAACACTCTGTAACTGTCCTGTCATATTTCTTGTCAGTCTGGATTCCCTCTCCGGGCTCACTATCTCACAAAACTATAATTGAATTGCTACCAAATCACAAGAGTACCCCCCCTCCAAATAAAATCTTTATGAATAGAATTTGTTTCCTATCAGCAGATTTGACAAATTGTGGCAGAGGAAGGGCCTTGGTGATAATTTTTGAGTTTATTCTCAATCTAGCTATTTGCTGAATGCTCTTATCTATTTTAAAAAAAAATTTAAAGCCCCAATGGAGGGTGGGGAGGATCCAAGAGCTCTAAGGAGCCCTGTGGTAATAATTCTGCAGGACCCAAGGAAGCTCGTGGGAAAACGCGAAGATTATCTTTGCCCTACCATGAAAGGGTACCATTGGTAAACGAAAGACACACGAATTTATTCAGAATTAAATTGGGAATCTGTCAAAGCTAAGATTTCACCCAACTATGCGAGTTCTTAGTTATGAGGTATTAAGTACCCAATTTAGTTCAGTGTTTATTCCATTAAACTTTCTCTTCGTTTCTCCTTGCACCAAACCTTTCAGTGATCATTACTCATATGTAAGCTCTGAGCAGCCAGATTCTTTGACAGATTTTTAGGACCATGAACAAATGAAAATTAATCAAAGGCATGACATGCAATTTACTAAATATGTGATCATGAAATTTTAATGCATTCACAATACTGTCAAAATATTAAGTTTTTCAAAAACAAATAATACAGCATGTATCTGATGTGGAATGGGGATTATCTTTGTCTAGTCTTTGTTTCACTTTACATTCTTGTAAACTGTATCCCCACCCCCCAGTTTCACAATACAAACTCTCCGCAAAGGCCCAAATACCAGCCATTCTCTTTTACAATTCTATTGGTGGTCTGGGCATGAAATATAGCTCCTGGTGAATAACTCTTAAATGGGACTGGGCTTCACCCAGATTGACAACTGTCTGATTGTTTATGTTTTTTAAATGCGCTTATCAAAACCATGTAGGATTGATGGGTGTTTTTTGATGAAGTTATGTTTTTGCAACAGACTTAATTTAGGACTAAGGTTAAGGCTTAGGATAAATGAGTGCATTAGATGATTAAAGAACATTTGTCTTGCGGGACATTGAAGTCATTTATTTATGACACTTAAAAACAAGCTAGGAAAGAAAGCACCATGGGTTTAACGAATCAGTTTTACACAAATGTTAAACAAAAACTAATGACTTTTTTAATGGAACTCCAAGATATGCCAGTTTACTAAATATCCAGAGGCAGAATCAAATGTGCAGTGGAGTAAACATGATGAAAAAATATTGGAATTTAAAAAAAAAAAATCTCTCAATGCTAAGCATGTGTGTGTATGTATACACATCAACCTTCTTCCAAAAGTGTTTTATTTTTATTGCAATTGCTCTTTTATTTGAGGAACTAGGTCTTCTGCCTCTCTTCAAATGCTCATTTATTTTAAATAGTAGAAGAAGATTTTCTGATGGTATAGGAATTTGGATTATCATACTGCACTCTACTGGTATGATAAAACTCCTTGTCAGGGGCGACAGGATGGCTCAGGGAATTGGTAATGGGATATATAGAGCCTTTCACCCATAGGTCATTGGCTTGAATTTTGTCCAGGTTGGCAGTGACTAAAAGTCATTAACATCTCATGACTGCTTGGTGGCCTATGTGAAATGAGTTTCTTAATTTATCTATTTAAGTCCATATATAGTACCTATGGCCAGGGCATCTGGGCATCTTTCTTGTTTTAAGAGAAGCCTTCCACCAAATCCACACTCATTTCAGTTCTCAAGATTAGTGATGAACTGAAGCCCTCCTACACAAAATAAATTGATTCATTTAAAGTTCAAACCAACAGCTGAGTACCTCCACCCTGTTCTCCAGCATAAACCACAAGGTACGAGAAAGCTGATTTGACAGTAAAAGAAGCCTTAGGTTTTGGAGACATCCAATGCTGGGACAATTAGTCTTTTGTGGACATAATCCATGTTGTGGCTGTGGCCACATCATAATGGCCCTGCCAGATAAAAAGGGAAAATAGTCAAGCACATCATATACGCTGTGCACTGGCAAAATCATTGGGTCATAAGCAGAACACATTTGAATAGGCCAGGCTAGAAGCTGCAAACCCTTGGAGACCAATATCGAAGTCTATTCCAAAATGGAATTGGGCAGTCTCCAAGCTAGCCTGAGAAAAGGGGAAGTCAGCAGGCATATCTTGGTGTTCAGAATCTAGAAACAGTGGGATGAACTTCTGAGAATAAGAATTATGCACCTCTCTTATGCTTTAAGAAAACTGAGTATACAAAAAAAAAAAGTGAATCTGCATGACAGAATCTGTGCATTAGAAAGATTGGAGGAAGGTAAATTATGTATTTCCAAAGAGTCTTTCCCCTTAAGTGGACTCTTCCCCAAAGGACTCATTTAAGGTGTGTGTGAGTATGTGTGTGTGTTTTCAGTAGCACACCTTGTGGGTACTATGATCCATGTAGAATCTGGGCCCTTTAGTCAGACACCTGGAACATGGTGTCAATGAAGCTCAAATTCAAGCCTTCCATGCACAGAAGCCAACTTTGTGTCACCTACTCCCTGGCCAGCCTTCCATAGGAATAACTTTCGTAATAAGAGAATGCTTAGCTCAACAGAATTGATAATAATAATGATACTCACTGAACAAGTAAGATGTGTCATACTACTGTTCTAAGCATTATAGATGTATTAACTCACAACATTCTTATAAGGTATATTAATTTATTAATTCACTTGAAGTTAAAACCAACAGGTGATTATTCCCAACTTATTCTCCAATCTATACCAAAAGGCTAAAATTTTACAATGGGGAAACTGAGGCACATATAAGTTAATTAACTTGCTCAAGGTCACATTTCTAGTAAGTGACAGAGCCAGGTGGTGAACACATGAACACAGGCTTCGTGGTTCCAAGACTTTGTACTCTTAAACTATTTCTGTAGCAATTGCAAATACATAGGGAGTATGTCCTACAATTTGGGTTAGGATTGTCATCTACATATGTCATTAGCTCTCAGTTATTAGGGTAACCTGCAAGTTAACCAGACTACAGATTTTTAAAATCTATAATATGAGCAGTACAACTGAATTAAATTGCTATAAATCAGAGAAAACAACCTAACACCACCATACTGTGTCTCCTGCCCCACCACTCGGACATACGCTTTTGGATCTACAACCAATAGTAACTAGTTGGGGTTATCACTCAGGGGAGGGGAGCAATGCACAGAGCTCTGGATGGCCATAATCATATCCTTACACCAAAATCTATTGGGGTATTGCTGTGGTGGGTAGGAAACCAAAGACTTTTGTGCTCTGCTGATGTAAATGAAGAACAGGGACGAGAGGGCGGAAGAGGGATGTGAGGTCCTACAGATCAAGCCCAGGGCTGCTTGAAAACTGTGAAACCTGGAGCTGACAGATCTTATCTTAAAAGTTTTCAGTTACTCACTAGATTCATCTAGGAGCTCAACTTTAGGAAAGCTTGAAGGGCACACTGAGGACTGATGAGAGACATTTGGGAGAGCTACCAAAGGAACTGAGTAATTGAACTTCTGAGCTGAGTAGCCTGCCTGTGATCCTACTTGCATAGGAGGGTCTTGGAAGAAGAGACTGGCATGATGGGGAAGAGTGGCCTTCAGTCAGCGGGAAAAAGACCATGTGCTTAATCACGTGATTCTGGGGTGTTAGTAGGAGTTCCTCTCTGAAAAAAAAACTTTCCCATAGTCAAATAAATTGGGAAAGGCTAGTTTTTTTTTGTTTTGTTTTTTTTTATTTATTTTTTTCCCCCCAAAGCCCCAGTAGATAGTTGTATGTCATAGCTGCACATCCTTCTAGTTGCCGTATATGGGACTCGGCCTCAGCATGGCCAGAGAAGCGGTGCCTCCGTGCGCGCCCGGGATCTGAACCCGGGCCACCAGCAGCGGAGCGCGCACACTTAACCGCCAAGCCACGAGGCCGACCCGGGAAAGGCTAATTTTTTAAAAAAATAGACTTATCCATCACACAAATTTCAAATCTTCACTAAGTTAATGTTCACTGTTAATTGCCAACAAGATGATGTGCTATGAAACTTTTTCCTCTGCTCTTCAACTGAGGGACCCTTTTTTCAAAGGGCATCATACAGAGAAGTTATGATGAGGAACTCATTTTGGAAGTAGTGGCTTAGAGTCTGTGTCAGCTCTGCATTTTAGAAAGCAGAACAGACCAATTGGTCCATTACAAACTGACGTATAGATTTACCTCTTGTTTATAAAATGGAAAGCTCTGTTAACTGAATCTTTCAACAGGAATACTTTTGATTTCTTTTGGACAGATGGTTTACATGAATATAAGTCCTGTGAGAGCAAGGACTTTCTTGATAACTTGCATATCCCAGGATCTAGGACAGAGCTTGGCCCATGCACATGCAATAAATAATGACTGAACGAGTGAAGAAACGAATGAATATTTTACACACCTAGACTATTGGATTTGTGTTATTTTTACACTCTTATATTACTTCTGTGAAATGGAGGTATTTCCTTAAATATTGGTCAAGTTTTTAATTCATTTTTATATTACCAAATGCATTTCTGTCTCATTTTGACTAACAGTAATTTGAGAGATCAACAGACTTTTGATCTTCCTCCAACATCAACGCTTGCTGTGTTTAATACAGAGATGGCTGGACATGGGAGAGTAAAGCTGTATTTCCTTATGATGTCCCTGATTTTACCATTGTCTTTACTGGTGTTGTTATTTGGAGAGGACAGTCCCTGACCTAACCAGTGAGAGGCACTGACCAGCAGACAGATTTTATAAAAGGCATATGATATCTTTTAATAAACCATAAAGAGGAACAGTTTTGAACTCTAAGGCAATTTACACCCTAATATTTCATGATCAATAGCATATGTAATTTTGTAACTTTCAAATTTTTCCAGATTTTATTACCAATTGATAAAAAAGCGAGAGTAGACAGATGGTATCATCAATCCTACTCATGTGAAAACTTGCGACTTGCATAATTTCTAGAGTATTAACTATTAGCTCCTGGCTAAAGACTGACCACAAGGTACATTACTACCTTTTTCTATATATTTATCTTAATTCCAAATCATTTCCTCCTCTGCAAAGCCTCTCGGTAATTCTCCTTCTCAAGGTCTACTAGCTCACTCCTGGATTAAAGAAATGGCCTCTTGAATGGTTTCCTTTGTTTCCAGTCTGCTCTATTCAACACATCTTGCACATTCTTGCAAAAATAAGGGATCAGGTATTAAGTCCAGTGAATGTAAGTCAGTCACCTGCAGCCAGGAATCAACATAACACTGGGAAGACTATTGTACCAGCAAGAGCTGCTGGGAAGGATGGAGAGCGCCCTCAGCTGATAGTCTCAGGTAGGAGTTGGACACTATTTTAGGTGGATGTTGAGAAGCAGCTTGGTGGAATGGTAGAGAATAGGAGCTCTGGTGCCAGGCTGCTGGCTTCAAATCCTAGACTCTCCATCTACTAACTGTACGATTTTCCTAAATTTTAAAAAGTTGTTCTTTTCTAAGTTCCTTCATCTGTAAAATGGGGAAAATAATGAATGGTGCCTTCCTCATTATACTTTGTGAGGAATGAATGAAGTAATGCACACAATGGGCTTAGCACAGTGCCTGGCACTTGGCGACCATTCAATGAATATTAGAAGTTATACTGTATAAGGGATTCAGGAGTTCAAGTTGATATATAGATTATGATGTATGATGTATAGTTGTATGATATGACCCTCAAGGGAGGATCCTTCCAAATTCAAAGTTTATTTTTGTATTTACAAGTGATAAAACAATGTTTTCAATGGGTCACTGCTCTGTTCAATGGGTTATACTCAGAACTTATCATACCAATTTCAGATGCTTTTCCTTGGCACTCCAGCTCCTCCAAGATCTGGCTCCATCCTACATAAGCATGCCTTTTGCTTCAGTGAGGAAGACAGGCTCCTTCCTGCCTCCCAGATGTAGTGTCCTCACTCCCACTGTGCTACTGGCTATGAGTCTCCTGGAAGATCATCTCTACCTCTTTTCTCTTAGGTTAGTTTTTGTGCAGGGCATGCAAGTCACTCCTCTTCATCAAATCCACCCACAATCACTGAGCCTCTCCCTGATTTCTTACACTACTTGCCACTTGTATGCCTCAATTGAGGATAGCAGTGCTATTGTTCTTCCTTTTGCTCTGGTTGTTGACTGTGTCTAAATCTTCTGATGATGGACAGTTTCTAAGGGCAAGTGTCACATCTCCTGCCTCTTGTGTTCTCTGTAAGCACCTAGCAAAGTGCTCAAAACAAAAGACGTGGCCTGAGTTCAAATCCTGGGTCCACAGTCTACTCTGGTGTGGGGCATGCCATTTACCATCTCTAATTTTGGTTTAGGGTAATTTTGAGAAATAAATTACTTAAAACACACCTACTCTTGTAATTGGAACATACAGGTAACCATAAAAGCTATTTCTTAATATCATTAATGTTAGAGTATTCACAACAAGTTATATCTTGAGTAGAAAAAGCTAAAAGAGTCTGTATAGTTTTCCAATGCTAGCATTTTCAGTTAGTCAAATCAGCCCACTATAAGTGGAAGGGAGGCAGTTTGGGGATATCTCCCATTCAGAACACTCCTACAGAGCAGAAAGATCAACAGTCTAAGGAACGATATTCTTGTGAACCTGTCATACAGCAGGCATTTTTTAGTCTATCTAAATAAATAAACAAATAAACAAAAAACTTTTGACGATGTGCATCCAAGTCCCTGACGGTCATAGTCGATGCATGTCTGGGCTGTGAATTTCAGGGTTGAAGTTTCAACCTTGAGCTAGTTCTGCTAAGACTGCTACCCTAGTCATATACCACAGCACCCCTGATTATCATCATCACACTCCTGCATTGTATTAATGACCCATCCCCCACAGAGGATGGTCAGCTTCTGGAAGGCAAGGAGCTTTATCTTTGTTTCCTCAGTGCTTCGTATAATGTCTGACACAGGACAGACATGCAATAATGGTTGTTGAATAGTCTACACAATCACTATTATCAAATAGGCCTGGATCTTGAATGAGAATTCACTCTAGTTAATAACAACTAGAGAAAAGACACAAGTTCTTCCCTCTTCTCAAGCTAATTCTGTCAATTAAGAGAAGATGGGTGATATTTCCCATGGTCCCAAGAAATCATGATTGTGTTTCATGAGTGGATACGTCCAGGAGGATATGACCACCTCCTGATGGGCCCTATTGCTGCTACCGCTCTTTTTCCGTCTCATGCCTGCCCTGGGAGACTGGCTCTGAAAGGAAGAGCCTGGGAAGTTGCACAGAGCCTGGCTCAAAGTTGGCCAAGGCAGAGTAGAGACCAAATTCATAGAGATAATTTTGGCTGTGTTCCTGGCTGAGAAGGCATGCAGCTAATGGGAACCACAGGACTCAGGGCTGAATTTTGCCTATAATTGATTCAGATGCTACTGTTCACTGTGGTAAGAGTGTCACTGTAGGGATGAAGAGAGAGGAAATGATTAGATGGAGGATTTTAGTCCTAAGTGAGGTTATATTAAAAAAAATTGATGTTTTAGCCCAATGAAATATGTGCTTAGGGGATAGTTAGGTTTCTCTCTGGACTTCACAAGCCCCTTGGAGAAAGTTCTTCTGGTTAGATTCCTACCAGGGTCCTATCTCCTTGTTCCATCTCGTTCTTAGGCTTCCCACCTACTCCAACCTTAATACTTCATCCTTTACTCTAATCTTGGCTGCTAACCTAACCTGTGTGGCTTGGGGCAAGCCACTTAGAATTTGCATCACTTTCCCCCATCTGTAAAATAAGGATAACACACTGACCTGCCTCGGAAGGCCAGGGTGTGAATTAACTTCTGTAATTAGCGGTTTTTGTGCTCTGCACACACCAAGCAGGATCTGAATGCCAACCACCACCTCAGTGGCCTGAGCACGCTTTGCTTCTAAAGCCATACTCGGGAATCACTGCTTGGCAAAGAGCTGACAACTGGAAGTTGCAAACTTTACACAGAAGCAATATTTTCAATATTTTCCCCAAGCAATCATGAGTAAATTGCTCACTAGGGGTGGAAATGGTTTCCAGCCAGTTCTGCTCTTCTGATCTGTGCACCCTGGAAAGCAGAGTCAATGCCAGGTAACTGATCCTTCCTAAGTCTGCTGTTTAGCGCAGATGAAGAATTCAGAATGGTGTAATTTGAGCAGGGACAAAATTTCTGTGCAGTGGTATGCATTAAAAACAAATAACTTGTGCTGTGTTCAAGGCAAGAGTTATAGAAATAGAATCTATAATTTTTAATTATCTAATGAGAAAGACAGCCACATTTTTTTTATAAATGAGGAAGAACAGGTCATCCATTAACAACTTGTCTTGGGTTTCATTTTAGAAGCTCTGAAAATGTACCCCTTATCACCATAGGTAAAGGAAAGTCAAAATTATGACCTAGAAAGCTATATAAAACAACTGTTAAAAATAATGGGTTTAAAAAATTCATTTTCTAAACCTTTAATAGAAGGTTTAGAAAAAAACTGCTACATATAAACTGAGTGAACCTACTGTGTATTTTGATAAGAGGCCTGTGCTGCTATTATTGAACAAACCATTTGCTACCCTGCAAATATCATTATATTAGTTTATATAAAAGTGCACTTTTTTGAGTTATAACCACTGTGATTTAAATTTTGGAAGAGAAAGTTTCAGAATGGCATGCAGAACTAAGCTGAGATCCAACATCTTCTCTGGGAACAAAAGGGAGGCTGCCCTTCTGTAGCCGAGTGAGTCACCAGCACAGATTTTCACAGGTCAGAGTGTCAGGCCCCAGAGGATGTGTCGTGCTGCAGCTGTGTGTTCTGGGAGCTGGCCAGGAAGGCGGAGCTCAGGTAAGGGGCCTGCAGAGCCCGGTGGGAAGAAGAGATTTTACCAGACTTCTCTTTAGCTCCATGAGGCAAGATCCTAGAAGTACAAGGCTGCTTTGCAAATGTTCCCATCCTACCCAGACAAGCACACAAAAGTGTGAGCACACACCAGTTAAGGTGATAAGTGTGCCTAGGCCTTGCCTACCAGAAGAGGGCACTGGAAAATATTTATTCCTTCCTGTGGCAGTTCCTGGTGATCTTGTTTAGCTTTGCTGGGGATAAAGGCGACATTTAAAAATAGCCTACATTCTGCAATGAAAAAATGGTACTGCATCAAGGTAGCTTTTTTGAGGCAAAAGAAGCATTTTGAGTTCGGCAAGGCAGTCCCTGTAATAGTCCTGGCTTGTTTTTGGAGTATATGCGTCATCTTCATTCAGGAGTGGCAAAAGATAATTCCTATTTCATTTCAAAATAATGATGACATAGCTAAGGGAAATAAATAATTTTGTATGTATAATTTTTGGATAAAAGCTAAGTTTATGCATAAATGATGATCTCTTTGGGTTATGAAAAGATTAGTTTTTGTTAGGCTGCTTTCTGACTATTAGATTTGACACATACATGTGCTCATGAGTATTAACAAGAGGCAGGCCAGTCTGGGGTAATCATGAACTTGTCTGGATCATTGTTGTAGCTACAGTAGAGATGCATTTCATATTCAATCCATCAGAGATAACCATGGTACATATCTGATGAATTTATCTTCGTTTATATTGTATGAATATGGAAAGGAACTAAATGTGTGTTTACAGTTTGATAAACATTCAACATAAATTATACATTTTAATTTCATTTATTAGTTGGAGACTATGGAAAGCAGGAATTTCATTGCACACAAACTGCCATTCAGATTGAAGGATTAGCAGTTTCCTGAAAAGGTACACCAACTGTAAGAGCAAAATTCATTTCTATCTTAAGGGAGTCACTACGTGGTTTGTATGCAGAGTTTAGAAAGGCAGATGTGGAGTACAGCTCATCCTAGTGACCATACAGTTTGTATTTTACACTTCTGGTAGATCCAACATTGTCGTCACGAATAAATCTAGTCCTAATAATCCTCCAGTCATTTGACAACTTGTATGAATGGTGTAGTCACCACGCACATTAATGATCAAGCTCTATTTATTTCTAAAAGAACTTGGCCTGATCCTTTAGCATTAACATGCGGACCGGTCTCCATGATATTATCTTACCATATAATGGCTCCAAAAATCTCACAGAGATTAATGGTGATAACATAATTCCAGAAAGTTGCCACTCTATATGTAGAAATATATTGGCAATAAAAACCAGTCACTGTATGCCTTTCCCCAGTAGAGGATCTCTCACTTTTCTTTGATTTTTAAAGGCTTCAGATCAATAACTGGAGTGACATTATTAACAGCTCCCTCAACACCTTGGCCAGCGCTAATATTAAATCCATTACACCTTCTGTTTGACATTTGCAGTACAGCAGAAAGTGCTGTAGATACAGTCACATTGTCTGGGGACTGAGGTTGGATGTGGGGTGACTAAGATGGTTTCCCTTGCCTGACTTCTCAATTCAGTTCATTGATAGGAAACTTGAACCAATACAAAAAAAGAAAAAAGGAAAAATCAAAGACCCCTCCCAACCTTATACTCTAGTAAATAATTCACCCCTAAAAGTACAAGTGTCTCTCATACCTAAGTAGTTTTTGAGATAAAATATTGATCTGATCCTCAGGTAAATTTTTACATTCTTTATTGTTATTCGTAAACGTTTGTTCCTCTAATTATATTACTTATTGTGAAAATCATCTAATAAATTCAGAGGAATTGAGTTCCTGTAGAATCAGGAGCTGATCAAATGTACCACAGCACAGAGGCGTAAGTAGAAAAATGCAGATTATTTCCACACAGGCAAGGACTCCCATGCTTCCATTTTGCTTGCCTTGAAAATATTCAAGACACAGATTAGGCATAATAGCATAAAGATCATATGACTACAATGATCATCGTAACCCCCCATAACAGCCTCGATCTGCCTGAAACTTCAGACAAAACACAATAACCTGTATTTTTGACAACCAATGGTTAATTATGCTGCTGTAGTTATTCTTCACCAAAACTACTGTCTCATACAGTTAGCTAAATTGTCTAAATCCTGGTGCAGTATTGATTTCGCCCTCTATGAGCTCGCACCCATTCAACACGCTGCAAGACCCTCTTGTCCTGGCTGAATTCTCTCCAAAGTAGGACCATATGTTACTCCTGACAGTGGTCCTACAGCTGGGAGCTGATTGTTAGCTAGTGGCAAACAAACCACCAGAGACAGAAAGGAAATTTTATGTTAAAGTGAGAAACATAACAGGGAAAGTTGCCCGTGAGGTTAAGTGAAAAAGCACTTAACCAGAAGCAGGTTACCAGAAGCAGGTATGTTATGGTCTTATTTTAGTCAAACAAACAAACAAAAAACCACACTACATGCCTATATACGTATACATGTATACAGAAATAAAATCTAGAAGGATATCTATTGTATACATAGGAACAGTGGTTATTTTTGGGTAGTGGGATGTTGGTTAGTCTTTCTTCTTTGTTTTCTTCATTCTCTGAATCTTTCACAATGAGCATGAATTTTATAATTGGAAAAAATCAAGCTGTTTTAATAATAAGAAGGAGCAAGTAAAACAGAACAGTTTGATGACCTAACCTAAGGAATATTACTCTTTGTTTTCAAAATAGGAGATTTCTTCAAGTTCCTCCAGGATTTCTTGAAAGAGCTGCTTTTCTGTTTATTAAGCATTTAAAAGATGTGACACTGAAATTTATTAAAAAAAAGAGGATAGCACTCGTAATCCCAAGATTACAGAATCATTAAGAGTAATAAAAAGATACAAGTGGATTACAAAAAGAAAATGAACCATCCACACCTCATGTTCCGGAGGGTCTCTGCTCCCCACGCTGCAGAAGCCTGCAGGACAGCACAGAGCGATCTCTCCCCAAACGTTTGGATCAACCCCTAAATACGAGCTCTAGAACTTGAGAACTTTTTAAACAAGGCCACCCATTTATTTTTCTTATGCCTGCCTTGAGATTTTTCCAAAAGAAATATCACATTTACTGAACTATTAATAAATGTGCATACACATAAAATATTTGGGGGGATTTGCTGTCCAGTCAACAGATTTTTTTTTCTCATTATCTCGAGACTGGTTCAAGACAAGACAGGCACAGGGCTGGCAGTTCAAAGAAACAGAATTCCTATGAAGGCATAGTGTCACTGCTTCTTATGCTGGTTGACTCACTTATTTCCTTTTATTGTAATGCCAAATGTTATTTAGAGTGTAGTCACTTAGTAATGCTACACTGAACACATCAGGGCTTCTGAAAACCTCCATACCTACTAGACCCTTCATTTTCATAATCACCTCATATTGATATCCCTTTTCCAACCAAATTATACTACTATTTAAAAAAGAATCTGTCTTTTATCAGAGTTTAAAAGATTATGATGCAATGAACAACAGTCTTCAAAAATGTTTCTTCATGTTATTAAGAATTAGGAAATCTTGTTAAAATTCTTTCAGCTTTTAAGAAACATAAGCAGCTTTGGGATGTACTGCCTGACATGAACTTGTAAAGTAATTCCCTTGGAGTAATGATCTGCATTAGTGAAGATATTTAGTTAAAGGTTTAGCACCCTACACACTGCTTTTCAGTATTTGAGCAGTCAATCTAATTGTCTTTTTAAGCCGAAGACTGAAAATACCCACACTACAGACTCTTAGGGCAAAGACAGTTTAACATTCTCCAGTGGTACGAGATACACTCACCATCAAGGAAGAGAAACTCTTCTTACGCAGCTGTCACTCATGAGCCCAAGTTGTTAAGGACGGTAGAAAGAGTTTTTAATTTTACTAGTTAGGATGGCTCAAGGAAGGCTGGGAGACAGGGGAAAGAAACTCAAGTAAATTTTCAATCACACTTCATTGTTAAATGACAGAGTAACTTTAAAGAAGAGAAGGATGGTAACAGTTAAAGAAGATAAGTTATTCTCCTACTATGCAGAATTAAAGGATGCTAAGTGAGAACTGAGTTCTAACAGTGTACCTAGAGCTGTTTCATGCATATTGGTGCTTCACAGAAGGCATGGGATTTATCATAATTCTTATATTCAGTCTTAAACTAGTTTGATTTTGATTCTAGCTTAGGATATCTTAGCAGAACTGGTTTACAGGCCATGGGTTTTTTTTCTCCCCAAGTCTCTTCCAAGTGACAAGTCATCCTTAACATGTGTTTGGGGAGACATCAAGCTCAATATGAACAAACAGCGTAGTCTAGCTACCAAGAGGACCAAATTCAACCTTACGCTGCATTAACAGAAGAATGGTAGCCTCAACTGAGAAAGCTCACAGTCCCTCTGCTTTGTACTAGTCAGAATACATCTAGAGGGCTGCACCCAGTTCTCAGAACCATAGTTTTAGAGGGTCACCATCAAACTGAAGGACAGCCAGTGGGAGGGTGACTAGGGTGGTGAGGGTCTTAGGAACATGCCACTGAACAACCATTGTGGAATTAGAGCTCTTCAACCTGGAAAGGAGAAGGAAGGCAGGACGAAGGGAGAATTTGGAATATCTGACTTCACATATTTGAGAGACTATGATGGGGAGGAAGGAGTAAATCTGAAATGTGGTTCCAGAGGACAGATCTTGGATCAGTGGGGAGGAGTTGCAGCAAAGTAGATTTTGGCTCCACATTAGGAATAACTTTCTATTAGAGCTGCTTACCAGTGGAGTGGGCAGCCTTGAAAGCCGGTGAGCTGCCTATCAGGGGCAGGTTCCAGCAGAGAATGAAAGGTTATCTGTAGGTTTTGCTGTAGAGGGATGGCTGCATAGGTTGGAGGTTGGATTACAGGATCGTTGAAGATCCTTCTCAACTTGAGAGTCTGTGATTCAGGTAAACAAATTTCACTTTTCCAGGCCTTAATTACCTGGTAATTCCAGGTAATTCCACTGGAATTACAAATTCCAGTGTGTAAGAATTTATAAACTTGAATTCTTACACACTGAGTGTTTAAGAGACATGAGCAACCCAGGCTCCCCAATCCAACTCCAGAATGAAAGAGTAGAAAACTATGTTCACGTGCTGCTTCTCAAATATGACCAGATATGAACATTCTAGTGCCTAAAAAGCAGTTCCAGTGATCTCAGTGACATATCTATTCAGTAAAGTCGGTGAGATATTATATAAGAATACTTGACTCCCCCCTCCCCTGAACGAAATCATTTTCACTTTTAAATGGTAAAGAGTAGCCTGAAATACTCTCTTTACTCATGCACGGGGCTCACTGGAGATGGATGCTCACCAATGCTACAGAATAATGCCCTAGAAGCTGCAGTTAACTTAAATGAGGAAACATGAATTGGCTCTAGATGGAATTAAAATATCTCCAAAAGAGGTGAATGTTTTTTCCCTCCTGTGTGAGCAAACACACCATGCTTATTTCTAAAGAGGTCAAATTAAAGTATTTTCTTGGAAGTATGTAGAGTTATTTTAATATTAATCTTAAAATAGCTTTTTCCAGTTTTCTTTCTATAAAATGCTTTTGTGTTGCAAATCTGTTTTAAAACAACATATCAAGTAAAGTACAAGCATCTTTAAAGAGTGCAAAAATAATTTCCCAAGTAAGCAAATAAAACTTTGCACTTCAAATCAGGCCTTGATTCATTAAAAATCTTAAACTTCTCATGAGAAAAATTAACATTTAAACCACTGCTGCTTGGCCAAGCACTCCACCACACAAGAATATGAAATATCTCCTCTAAAAAAGTACAAAAAGGACAAAACCACAAATGTGGAACTTCAATTAATTTAAAGCCCCAATCAGCACAGAATAAATCCTTCGCAGATCTAATTACCAGCGCTCTCGGAAGACCCAGGCCGACCAGCCAATCTTCCCCGTGTTTGAACAGCTTGATGAACTAGGGGACTGATGGATATCAAGTCATTTTGTTTAATTTATAAATGGATTTTCCCCTAATACTTAAATTATCATCAGTACAACACAATGAAAATGGGAACATTCTGAATGCAAAGTCTATAAGAGTCCTGGAAGGAATCCCAATGAGGAATGTCACCTCTGTTCATTCCTCTATACAATTGATCTAATTAAATACTGAGGGTGGAAAGGCAGTTTAAAATGTAGCCATTTCTGTTTTCTTTTTAGCCTTAATTTATCTGTTCACATCTTTCAAGTACCTTCTGATGCTTAAAAAAAAAAAAAAGAAACCAAGATTTCTGCAAGTCTCTAATACTTTTAATTCTCCACAAGCTAATATTCAAAAAGTCCATAAATTTTGCTGAATAATAAATAAATGCATTACATTTAGTCATGGTAACAATGAAAGGGGGAGGGCTTTCCAAACCTGAACCTTTTCCCTCCAGTAATCTGAAAGGGAAACTATAGGAATTAGTACCTTCCATGTGTATTGTTCAACTGAAATTAGATGTCTGGATTATACTTATTAAAACGTCTCCTTATTTTCAAATCTCATCCTTATGTAATTACTGCACAGGACAGAAAGCTGCATGGCATTGTTAAATACAGTTAAACCTATTTATAGTCTCTTCACACTGGCGACTTGAGTGCAATCATTGGCAAAGGTCCTGCTCACCAACCCACGTGTTGGGATTGCAGTTCCCACCTGGCTCGGGCGTCTCCGACTGGGAGGAGGAAGATGCTGAGCTGGCTCCATCCTCAGCGGTGCCCTGCGAGAGGAGCCCCCGCCCGGGCGGGAGCTTCATGCCCAGCTGCTCCGCCATCTCCACGTGGTCCCCGGGGTGGACATAGTCAAAGACGCTGCTGCCTGTCAGCTCCACCTAGAGGAGAAGAGAAAGGGTGGGAGAGAGAGGTGTCACAGGCTTTTCCTTTTTCAAATTCAGCACCACTGTGATTCAAGTTCTGAGCAGAAAAAAAATATACACAGCCCCGGAAACGATCCTGGTTCTGTCTTCATCCTCAAATGCTTAGGGGTTCTTGAAGTTGAATGATTTTTTTTTCACATGTATTTATTTAGCAATTGTTTACCCCAGTTTTTTCTCATACACTGTTGTTTGCATAAAGTCAAAACATTCTGTGAAATGTGAATGAGTCTGCCTGGCTTTCAGCTGTTTTATCCACGCATCATCAGATACTTGCATGTTTGGTGTCAACTGGATGATTGACTGAGTTCTACAGTTTTCTTATTGAGAAGTTTGGGCATTGTATAGAAACAGCCAGAGATAGCGGATGAGTGTTTTCCTTAAAATACACAGATTTCCAAGATGGGTATGTATACATATCAGCTTATTTCTATGTAAATTTAAATGGAAGAAGCACTGCTTACAAATATATGCAAAGGCATAATGTTTTCATTAAATATTACTCATTAGCTCTGTAATCATATGGAGAATTTTCCATGCAAAAGAGGTCAGCTGGGGTCTGAAGCAGCCCTTTTTTTTTTCCTGCTGGTATCAGCTTGTTTTGCCTTCAATCTAATAAAATACATAGTTCAACTCTCCTTGAGCGCTTTTAAAAAAAATGTTTTATTTTGTATACTCTTTGTATTAGGCTGACTTTAAAGGTAGAGAATAAATCTCAAGTATCAGAAGAGGGTCAGCCTGCAATGGAGGCACTGCCCATTTCAATGCGTCAGGCGTGGCCCCTGTTGGGGTAGGGTGCTGTCCGAGGGGACAGAAGTTCTGGTAAGGACTGGCTTTACCTCTGTACTCTTTTGATGCTATAACTCTTCCTTCCTTCCAAGAATAGTAACAATGCTCCTAAAACAAGGTAGTTGGGTTACAGGTACTACGACAGGGAGAGATGGGTCAGGAATAGAACAAGAAAAAGCTCTTTCCTGGGTCACTAATGGGGTTCTCAGTTCTCTGCAGTTTAATGGTCTCAGGCCAGCTAGCATGTATCACGGAAATTGCCAGAAGTTCAGACCGTCACAAGTTTCTTGGTGGATATTTACCTGGACCCCCTTCCTACCTCATCTCCCTTTCTCATGTAATTTGCAGCACCCCTCCAGATTCCACCGGAGTGCCTGCACAGCCTTTTCCAGAAGGAAGGCTGGCGGTAGGCGAGCTGTCACAGAGCGAGTAACACTCAGAGCAATTACTATCCCCAGAACTCCGAGTCCCGGTAAGATGATCACATCTACTCCCAGACACCATTTGATTAAAATCTTAACAGCCTACACATCTTCAACATCTATCAATTAACAGAGGTATAGCCAGAAAAATGGGAGGCAAAATTCAGTTTGGTTAATAGCTATTCCCGAAAAAGGCTCTCATAATTTTTACCGAAAATGAGGTACTTTCTCTTCGCTATGAAATTACACTCTCCCCCGTATTACCCAGCTACCAACTCTATCATTTTACCATACCAATTTCCTCCATTTGATATTGTTACAGAGCGTAAATCAGGATTCATAAGTGATCAGTTCCTACCCTCTGGGAGGGAGGGATTACATGGAAATAATCCCTTTAATGTGTGCCTTGCCTCTAAGCATTTCACACAGCAATAAATGGGTAAACTGACTTTGAGCAATTAAGAAATTAAATGAAACTAATAAAATGTGTGTTTTAATATTTCTTGATGGTTATTTTGTTTGGGGATTAGTGACTATGAGGAAGTCACTCTCATTTTGCATGGAGTCCAATTGTAGCACTTTAATAAATATGTCACTTTCCTA
Source organism: Diceros bicornis minor (assembly GCF_020826845.1). NCBI lineage: Eukaryota > Metazoa > Chordata > Mammalia > Perissodactyla > Rhinocerotidae > Diceros > Diceros bicornis. The sequence continues at coordinate 15,444,903 of NC_080744.1, forward strand.
AACTCTGAGTGTTTCTTTAATATGGCAACGTACCTTTTGGCACAGACCACAGATCATGATAAGATGACAACACAGGTGGGAGATGTAATAATTTTTTAGGGGTGCTTGTTCTTGAATATTCATGTGAGCCAGTCTTAGGGTACAGAGCAGGAGGAGGCCGCTGTCTCCTCAGCCTGATTTGCTTGGACACGCAGGCACTTCCCTTCCACAAATCATGTCCCGAGTACACCACATGTAGAATAAGGCTGAGTCACCATGTGCCATGTCACACTATGGCACAGTGAGGACTTTCTCCTCCAGTGACCTCATGGGCGCCTCCACTAAGATACACCAAAGCCTGATACTGGATAGAGAGGTGGGCACTGAGAATTCGACCCTATCACAGACTTCATGGATGTACTGTAGTCAAGGTCGCATGGTGTAGGGGAAAGCACAAAATACTTGGAGTCGTAACCTGACTTGGAGATCAAAATCTTTCCCTCCTCTGCTGTGTGACCTTGGATAATTCATTTAACCTCTCTGGCCTTCAGTTTCCTATTCTGAAAGTGGCAGTACTGCTGCTCTGCAGGACTTCGGCAGGGGCTCCACTCACATTGCATTCTATGTGGATGGCACTCCTTGGAGTGCCACTCCATGGGCAGGTGCAAGGCAGTGGCCTGAGAGCTGGGATGAAAACCAGACTTGCTCTCCCTGCCTCACAGCCTAATTTTGAAAATCCAATGAAACCATGCAGAGGAAATCACTTGGTGAGAAATAAGCACTAGAAAATGCCTGCTGTTGTTGCTGCTGCTTGCTGGATAAGCATGGATGACACACAGGCAGGTATGTTCCTGTGGAACTTTGGTGAGGAGTTCTTTGGGTTCCCATGGTCACTTTGGGGCATCTCTTTGATCTGCAAGGGGTGCAGCAGAAGTGACACATGCTTTAAGCCTCAACTACAACAATATTAGCAGCTACCTACCACTCTGTACAAGTACTTTGCATACTTTTCTTTGATTAGTCCTCACAACAGTCTTTTGAACTGGTCTGATTATCCTGATTTTATAGAAGAGGAACCTGAGTACTAGAAAAGGCCAATATTTGGTTCAAAGTCTGCTTGACTCAACCTACCACTTCTTGGGTAGTGCATTTGCAGTCAGAAAGGCTGAGCAGAGACCTCTGAGTTCCTCTATCCTCTAGCTTCACTTTGTTCAGGAGAGAACACTGAGCACCACAGAGGGAGGAGGCTGGGGGCAGGCAGCCTGTAATCCCCTGGGCGAAGGATGCTTTACCATTGGACTCTTGGGACAAAAGAAGGCACTAAAGCAGGTGTATTAAACTAAAATAGACATGGGGGTAGACTAGGTCTACTTACACATGGACCTTGAGTCGCCAACAGCAGCATCAACATCATTATCACATCTCAACATTTATCTATCACTTTCAACATTTCTCATACTGTTCTCATTTCACTTAATTTAGATTTTAGAGCTGGAAGAGACCTTAAACACCATCCATTAATACTCCCTTTCTTAATAGGTAAAAACTTCACACGTTCTGAGAAGTTAAATGCTTGTTCAAGTTTACCCAGGTGTTCAGGGGCAGAAGCAGGGCTGTGAGCCCAAGTGGCTAATACTCAGTTCACCACTTTCCTCATGACACTCTTGTCTGATTTGTTTTTTCTCTTATGAAGACTGACAAGGTAAGACAGACTCAGGACTCACCTGCCACTAAATTCTGTGCCTCAAAATAGACTGAAAAAACCAAGACTGGGGATCTTTTACTTGATGGGCAGACATTACTTCATGTTAACTTGAAGTAGGAAAAATAAATAGAGCTCTGGTCCCAGATGACTATAGTTAATTAGCTACCCTCAAATCCCCAGTTACCAACTCTTTCAAATTTTTGCCCACTGAGAACTAGGACTAGTGTCTTGTACACAGTAGGTCTATCACAAATTTTTGCTGAATGAACAAAAGATGGATATCTAGGCCTGAAAAAAAATTTTTTGCTTTATCTGGACTTCATTTGGACAAGTTTAGGTTGGTTCTTTTATATTATTTATGGCATTATTATTATAAGATTATTTACTCTGTAAAATGAGTTACAATATAGCATCATAATATATTCATCCCCAATAAGTGTTTGCCATATGCGTTGAGACCTATACCTTCTTCTATAGAAGCCAACTGAGTTTAACTGAGGATAGGGCTGTATAAATGCTGGGAAAGAGTAGTTTTAAGGAACTCTTTAAGATAATATGGCCATCTTTTACAATTGCTTTTTTCCCCAGTCTATGACAAAACTGTAGTTAGTTGGTTAGTTCATTATCTGAATTTTCACATAGTTTCATAACAATTATTTCTTAAATATCCCTTCAAATCACCAACAGTAGAAATTTAGAGAAATTTCATTTTATATTGATTATTGGTTCTATCTTTAATCCTTAATTATGACCTACATAATGGAAAGGTATAGCCTCCCCCCTCCCAATATTGTGTTCTGATTAGTGCAAATAGCATTATAAGGCAAATGTGAGAACCTCTTCATTTTATAGGAAACTCAATTACTTTATACGGTGGTAAAAAAAAAACAAAAAACAAACATGTTCTGTTTATTAAACTCAAGAAACAGACCCATGGGACTCTGAATTGTTTTCCTAGCACAAGAAGGAAGAATAAGCATCACTGTGTCCATCCTTGCTCATTCAGTCACCTTTACTCTGGCTGAGTGTCCTAAAAGAGACATTCCTCTCTCACATTGCTTAGTGTATTAGAGAACAGCTGAGCACGTACAAGGGGCAGGAGATAAGCAGTGAGTAATAAGCAGACATATCCAGAAACAGCATTTCGTTTCAGCTCCTTTCTCTCTGGCTTTCCCCACTCAACGCTACCAAAGATTCCTCTGGGATGAACCGTGGCCACTAGTGCATCCTGCATAGTCAAGCCAAACCACATGGCCATCCTCAAATTTATTTCACATCTGTTAGCTGGCATGTAATTTGCACACTAGACACAGCTGATTTGGTAACTCCGAAGTTTCCTAGAAAAAAAAATGTAAATATATTATACAGTGGTTTGAGTTGACTTTTCCATGTCAGGTCATTGTACCCTGCTGGTAGATAGGAGGGAGGACTAATTTGTCTTTTCATACATCAAGCCAGCATGTCAATAGCCTTTGCCTGGCCGCCTGGAGTGAGCAAATACTTTTTAACTACAGTGATGTACTAACAGTTCACATCATTGAATTCAGTGCTCCTTTGATGGAGAGGGTTTGGCACAAACAGAGGAACAGGCAGCAATATTGCTAGTCATCTCCATGTTGGAACACCTTAAGGAGATACTTGGGTAAAGAAAGATCATAAAACCTATTTCTTTCTTTAAACGTATTTCAGTCTTAGGAAGAATACAAAGTTCATTTGCATCCCTTAAAAAAGGTCATTCAAAACCTGCCATTTAAGGTAGAATTTTCTAAACCTTTTGTAAGATGTTTTTTGTTTGTTTGGTTGGTTTTTTTCTAGATTTCTTGAGGGCACTGAGATTACTGAGAGGACAGGGAATGCTATTGGTTAAGCTCTTTTCTGGAGTCCTTTTGCAGCCAGGCACCCCTCCCACAGTGGGTGCCAGCAATGTTAGGATACAAGGTCATGCCCAACAGAGGACTATGTTAGTGGTAAGTGGTTTGGAAACCTAACTCCCAGGTTAGACTTTCAGATCTATTATGAGACCCTGACATGCTGGTTAGAAAATCCTGACCCAGGATAAGCTGGAAATTCTATCTCACCATGGCAGGTTAGGATTTGTAGTTTTTTGTGGGTCACATTTATATTATTGAGGGATAATAAAGTGATAAAAGAATAAAATATAATAAGATGTGATAGCTTGATTAGCACAGGTTTTCTTTGGATTTACTGGTATCTTAATGCCATCTTCATAACTTCCTACGTATTGCAGAACTCTACTGAATATTTATGAACTGTTTTGACAGAAACTTGATGTTCTTTACTGCTCTGTCTCATTCTATGTATTTGCTGACTTATCTGAAGAAAAATGCATAAAAGCATTGGGTCTGTTACAGAAATACGTGTATAAATTAGTAGAACAAGAAGAAAGAAAGGTTCTATATCAGAACGATGAGGCAGAATGAAAAACCCTTCAATGTCATCAAATAAGAAAACGAATCCACTCTTCTTACAGATGTTAACAAAGCCTTCCCTTAGAAGAATTTGAGCTAAAAGATACCATATCATGTGTTTATTTTATCTTCAGAAATAAACATTTTGACTCCTCTGGGAATCAGTCAGGCCAAGTATTTTTTTTGTTTTTTTTATATACTTTTCTATAACCCCTGGAGTGCCCAACTTGAGAATTTGCAACCACAGTATCCAAAGAGAATACTGCATAACCAATTCTGAACATTGATTGAGAAGTGTCAGAAGATAATTCCAGTGGATTTCCTGGTTCTCAGAGAGGAAAAAGGAAAAGGCAGGCTGTTGGAGAAATGAAACAAAAGAAGAAATAAAGAACAAATTGCAGATACTGATTCAAACTTAAGCACACTTATTTGGAACACTATGTCTGCCTTCATGCCTATTATTCCCAATAAAGTTATGTGTTGCATAAGGACATTTCAGTTCATGACTGAGCACACATACAACGGTGGTCCCATAACATTAGTACCAGATAGCCTAGGTGTGTAGTAGGCTGTACCGTCTAGGTTTGCGTAAGCACACGCTATGATCGCACGATGACGAAAATTGCCTAAGGATGCATTTCTCAGAATGTATCCCCGTCGTTAAGCGACGCACGACTCTAGTTGAATTGATCAAGTAATAATCAACACTGATGGCTAAACATTCAAAAGCGTTACATGGGTCATTACAAAGACTCAGACTCCAGCTGAACATATAAATACTTCTAGAAATAGCCTGTGTATAAAACAGATCCAGACTTTGCAGTCTCTCCCATTTTTTTCTGCTTAAGAAATATACGCTGTATTTCATTTTTCTTGTAATCATCGTTCAGGTACTTCTCCATCACTCCATATTATGGAAGCAGTGGTTTTAGAATAGTTTTATATGTCAATATCCTTTTCCTTTCATTAAGAGACACTGGTTAAAAGAAGAACTTGGAGAATGCTGTCACGCTGAGGGGACATGACATCACAGGGATGCGCCCAGGGATTTATGAAAATGACTAAATCAAGAAATTTGAAAACCTTGCTTTACAAGGTTCCTATAGTTTTGAAGTTTTAAAGTGCCTGTAGGGCAGGAAAGGCCAACTTTTTAGTATTCATCACAGTGCTGGGAAGGAAAAAAAAGGACGCAATTGGAGGTTACATCACAGTAAAAAGTGAAATGGTGCCAAGAAAGAAGCATTAACAATCTTAAAAGTTAATCTCCCTTCTCTGAAGATCAAATGCATAGTAAGATGTCACTTTCAAAGCTTATTCATTACCTTGGTGGTAAGAGACCAATCAACATAAAATACTTGATATTGGCATAGTTAATCCATTATCCTCAAATTTTACATGGTTCAATATTTGTCATTTAAATCTGGATACACATTGAGACGCATGTTATGCATAGCCAGACTTAAGTATCAATATATCCCAATTTTTGTTTAAATGTTTTTGTTATTCTCATAGTGAATTTTGTCCTCCTCTCTCTTTTGGTCATGTGAAGAAGAAAAAGCAGTAAATGCTTGTAAGTTAAGATTGAAATTTAAAATTTTCCCTGATTCTAAATAGCCCTTTTATTTTAAAGAAAGGTAAATGGATAAGGAAAATAATAATAATTATGGGGTTGACTTTCTATTTGTTTTTTGAAAGTTACACAGGGTATTTTATTTTATGCTAGTCACAGTAAAACAATATGGTTTATATGACAAACTTTGGCTACGTTTCATGCACGTAAATAATATAATTAATCATTCCTGATTTTTTTGTGTGTGTGTGTGAGGAAGATCAGCCCTGAGCTAACATCGATGCCAATCCTCCTCTTGTTTTTGCTAAGGAAGATCGGCCCTGGGCCGACATCTATGCCCACCTTCCTCTAGTTTATATGGGACGCTGCCACAGCATGGCCTGACAAGCGGTGCGACGGTGTGCGCCCGGGATCCGAACCTATGAATCCTTGGGCCGCTGAAGCGGAGTGCGTGCACTTAACTGCTATGCCACCGGGCTGGCCCCCCTGATTGCTTTTAAGGGGGCTACTCTAGGATGGAAGAATAGCAACATCAGCCCTCACCAGGAGCTAAGTCACAACGTTTAAGTGATGCTGTTGAGAGAAAAACAAAAAAATAACAAAACCAGAAAGGTTTAACAAAGATAATTTGGCTGTACATCTCAAGAGATCTTTATGTTTAAGAGAAAGCAAAACAAAAGGAAGATCTTGCTCAACTGACATCTCGGTGTCTCAGATTGGAGCCTTATGTCAAGGCTAAAGCTGCTATATTTGAAACAACTGGCTCTCCTCCTCCACGTCACTGTGAGAGATCTTGAAAAATCTCATCCAAGAAAATCACAAGGTGCACAAAAATATTTTAGCCATTGTAGAAGGTGGGTGGTTAGCTCATGCCAAGAAATTAATCTGGGAGTTAATAACCCAATGAAGAGAACAAGGAGAAATAAAATTCTCTGTGCTGTGATCAATTACTGACCCTTTCAGAACTCTCCCTGTTGATATATTTTAGCACATCTTGGGAACTTCCTGAATGCCATGTAGGCACCATGGGTCTAGTGTATAATTTATTCCTAGTCATTTACCATAATAAAAAGGTCTGATACACTTCTATCTTATTTTGGCTGTTGTAACTACCAACTGTGGTAGCGTTTGAGGTTATTTTCTATGAAGCAAGTCAATATCCTGAGCATTCTCTAGGTGCTATTTTAAAGGAATAAGTTAAATTCACAACTGTTTAATAACACACTGTGAGTTAGTTTTGTTAGAATCGGAAATGTAAATAGAACTGGCAAGCAGAGAAAACAAGTCAAAAGAAATGAGTCATTCCACAGGCTGAAAGCAGTGCTGTGTTTCTTAAGATGTTTAGTGGGGAGTTTGATGCTAGCGGGGGGAATAAACCCTTTTGGGAATCTGATAAATTCTACGTTCTGTCTACCAGAAAAATGCTGTGACAACACACATATAATGTAGCTTATATTTCAGGGGTTTCAGACACTCCTGCAGTTTATCCATGAATGTTCTCTGAGCCTGCTGTCCAATATGGTAGCCATGTGGGGCTACTGAACACTTAGAATGCGGTTAGTCTGAATTAGAATATGCTATAAGTGTAAAATAACATCAGGTTGCTTCCAAGTCTTGGCTATTGTGAATAATGCAGAAATAGAAGTATAATGATGCATGCCTGAAAATTACACAATGTTACAAACCAATGTTACTGCAATAAAAAATAATAACATCAGGTTTCAGACTTAGTACACAAATTAAAAGAATGCAAAATATCTTATATATTATGTTGATTACACATTAAAATAATATTTTAGATAGATAAATATATTATTAACATTAACCTCACTTGTTTGTTTTTACTTTTTTAAATGTGGCTACTAGAAAATTTAAAATTACACATGTGGTTTGTAATTTATTTCTATTGGCCAGCGCTGCTCTGGAAACACAGAATCCCTGGAGTAGAAGACCATGAAGTATTAGGACACCACGAAGACGATATTAAAAGGAAGAAGTGTAAGAGAACAAAACAATAGAAAGAGAGATATGTCTTTAGAATAAAAGGACTGAACTTTTAGATTTAATCTATAATTAAAAGACTTTAGTTACTCAAATATTTATTGATCATTTGCTCTCTGCACGACACTGAATTTGGATTACGGGGATAAAAAGAAACGTTAAAACTCAGCACCTGCCCTCAAGGAGCCTACAATCCAATTTGGAGTGATAAGACAAACACAAAGTTAAGTGATATGATAAAAATATATGACAGCATAATGTAGTGTATGATTCATTTGTCATATGAGCATTATAGATCATTCCCTGTCAAATTTCTCAAGATCCCTCGAGGATTTCCGTAAAATACAGTGTCATGGGTACCCAGGGACTCTGGCTCCATAGATGTGAGGTAGGGCCCAAGATTTTATATTTTTAAGAAGCTCCTGGATGATCTGACCTTGCTGTTCCATGATCCACACTTTGAGTAGCTCTGGTGTGGATGAGTCCAGAGGTGGCTGTAAACCAAAAGTATCAGGGAGGGCAATTCCTATGCTGGTTTCACTCAGAGAAGAGAATGAGGAAGGACAGGTGGCTTTGATGAAAAGATGGGAGCAATCCAAGACATATAGGGTTCCAACTACACGGGAGGTTATAAGGGCAAGCGTGGTGTGCTACACCGCTCTTGGGTTAAGCCTAGGACATTGAGAAAGCATTAGGTAGAGGCTCAATAAACACTAGGTGATTGATTTGGGCCCTAAGGAGATGGATCTATGCTGGTGTTCATTAACCCTTTTTTCCTTTTAAAATATTGAAAAACAGCTTCAATCAATCATTTATAGGAAATGTTGTATCTTGTTTTTCTTCTCAGGTCTATATCTCAAAGACAGTTTTCTCCCATAGACCTGAAGCTGAAATCATGCCACACTTTGAACTAACTTCTTGTCCCACATATTGAAGCCCCAGATCCAAGACTCTCATCTCATTTGTTCCCGTATCTGGCATACTGAAATCAACTCAATTTATGATGGATGGTTTCTGTTTTCCATGGGTGAGCACAAAACCCATGGTGCACCATGCAATTTTTAATCTACCTCCTTCCTTCTCCAAAGAAACTTTAGTAGGTTTGTTGTCTTTTTACCTGACCATGTGTCTAGCAACAAAGCTGTTACCCAGCGTCTCCTCCTAGGACAGGCAGAAAGAACTCAAGATAAGGAGCAGCTGATTAACGCTGGGCAACCACAAAACCTCAAGATGTGTGATTTATCCCAACACCAAACACCTTGGCTATCTGCACATTTCCACGTCATCTAGAGATGGCAGTATGGCCCAGTAAGTGAAAGACTCTTTCAAAGTTTTGCTCCAGGTTGTGAACCAACAGCTATTTATAATAAACACTACTTCCATAAGAGAAGCACTGTACATTGGAAATTAGCCAGACAAGTCACATGCAGTGTGGTGCTTTACTGAATTTATCAAAATTTACCAATTCATTTGACAAGCCTTACTTATAGTTATCAAAAGCTTCAAGTTTCACCATACCCCATCAGTTTTGCTTTAAAAACCAATAGAAGAACAAAAAATATATTGGTTGAGAAAGGTTGGGGGCGGGTGGGAAGAGAGGGGTGAAAACTTATCAAAAGTAAAATTGGATTAAGAGTCAATCAAAATCCAACTGCGAATTTATCATTTCAATGAATTTCAATGAATGGTTTAAAATCTGTTTGAAATCTATTTGAAAATGAATATGTAATAATATAGACATATCTCCTTTTCAAAGCCAGTATTGTCAGATGTATTCTGAGCATTATAATTCATGAACAGAGTAGATGACTATTTGAAAAGTATTAAAATGAGCTGACTTTTCAATACAAGTGTCTTCACAATAAGTTTTTCTATTCTGGGCAATTCAGAAATGTAGACAATTGTGCTAGAAAAATAATATGTATTGTAATATTCATTGTACAGTAGTAGTGTAGTAAGTGGCAATTCTGGACATTACAAGAGACACAAGGATTATTTTCTGTGATTGCACAGAGAATACTTGGATTTCTTGCGAAGCTTTTGCATTGGAAATGAGATTCATCAGTCTGAACGGGGCAGGGTTAGAGCCCTTAGCAACATGCTTATTTTGTAGAAGGTCACTCAATAATAACTTCCTCTGCCCTCCAAGCTTATTAAGACTGACTGGCATATATTAATGAAAACACCTGATTCTCCAACCATAAAACCCAGACAAAGACTTTATTTTAATATTAAGGAAGGAACCCTTAATTAGCAGGGTTTCAAAAATGTCAGCTTCTTCTATTAGCTGTTCTGGTCCATCAAAGCCATAATCCCAACTGTCAAATTTCATCACATGATAGACAGTTTGCCGGCTGTCTTTTTTTTTTTCTTTTACTGATCATACTGACTGGAGCTTTAAAAAATTTTTTTATTTTGCCATCACATTTAACAACTCATTGTGCATTTGCCTATTATACTCTTGATTTTACCGCTTGCAAAGAGTCTTAGCACATGTCAGCTCAAAAGGGTGGGGGGAACACTGCAGAAACACAAGTACTACATGTGAATACCTATGCATTCTTAGACGTGTAATTAAGGATTCTTGGAAGACCTGGGCTTGCTTCTATTGATTGTCTTCGTGAGTATGTAAATGTGCTGTCCTGAAAACACAGACAGATAAAACAGTTTCATAGATGATTTCCCATTTTTGATGTGTCAAGGAGAAGGGGGCAAATTCCATGGAACAACCCAGGATTTTAAGATAAACATTCATCACTATTAACCAGGAACATACCTGCCTGTTGCAAGGAATTCATTAGAACATCTAGGGGTTTGCATTGCCCTTCAGAAGCAAGATAAAGTGACTGCACTCAGCGGGACAGAATAAATACACAGCTCTTAAAGTATTTGTGTTTTAATCTGATTCAAAACATTTACTGTTGATTAAATCCTTGTGCAAATTGAAAATTTCATGCCATCCCTACCAAAAGAAATACAAAAACACAAAACAAAATCAAAACAAGGATGACTCAAGGATTTCATGGGCCATTTTTGTGAAGACTCAATGGCAGCTCTTTCTTTATCCATAAAAGAACATGAAACCCTCCAGGGTAACAGTTTCAGTGTTTAGGAATGAGTTATGACAAATAAAAGCTGGAGAGTGAACTGATGGAGATGGCTGGAATCTGGCCGACTTAACCGCTAAAGACTAGTAGCTCCGAAGCATTCTCGTTAACGAGGATCCGGGACTTTATCAGAGAACGGTGTGTTTTCTTAGCGCCCCATTTGGCATCACTGAAGCAATGGGCAAACTGCATCCATTTTTGTCAGCGGTCAGGTATTGATTTTCCTCCTTTTTACTTTAACATTTCTTCCTTCTAGACTCAAGCCAGAAAGGCTATCCTTCCTGTAATTTTGCATATCTGTTACTTATCTCATCCATTTCTTCCGTGTGGAACAACCCACCTTCTCTCTGAGCTTCAGGAGAGCTGTCCTGGGAGGAGCTGGGGTGATCTCAAATCTCTATGCAAAACGCTCAGGGGGTTTCATTTTAGTGAAATTCTCCTGGTTTCCTTATTCTTGGGAAGTCTTTTTGTTTCTACCATTGACCATCCCTTTGATTTTCTCAGCATCTATTCTATTGTCTCAACAGCTCTACATAAACACAGACAGAAAACAAAGCCAGATAATCCCAATTTCAAGTCACTAATAAGTCATCATCACTTTAATGCTACCTTTTTTTTTTTTTGCTTCCTTAGATGAAATAGAGATTGTTGAAGGTGCGTTTCCTGGTAACCTATTAGTTGAATTTACAGCCGGCCCTTCCATACTATCTAATGGCTATGGGTGACCGTCCACAATTGCTATTAAGTATCTTGTTCTAATTTTAATTGCGTCATTTAGAAATAAAGTTCCGTATTTGAGACTGATGAGTCCCTGCCTTTTCTGCTGAACATTTAAAAAGGCATCTTCCAAGATAGCCAGACAAACAAGGTCCATTTCTTGGACTAGAAATATTTAGTTAGGTATTCCAGATAGCCAGGTTGTTTTATGGCTGAATGGTATGGACACAGTGGGCTATCTTTCAGGTTTTCTAATAATTACTTTTAGACACTCTTAATGGAGAGCATTGGTTATGAATGCAGACTCTAGAGGAAGATGACCTGGATCTAAGGTATTACCCACCTTGGGCAAGTTACTCTACTGTTTCCTTAACTATAAGGTAAAGATAATAATGTTTACCTACCTTACTGCTCTCAAAATTCAATGAGATAAGGCATGCAATGTTTCAAATGAAGCATATGGCATATATTGAATGATCAGTGAATGTAACTGTATATTAATTCACTGGATTGTAAGCTTCCTGAGGGCAGAAGCCATATTTGTCTAATTCACTGCTGCAATCCCTGGTACAAAGTAGGTGCTCCATGTATCTTAAACAAATGAATGAATAAATGAGCAAATGAATAAGTAAATGGCATTATAATTTGTTGAGAAATAAGCTGATTCAGAAGGGTTTGGTAAGTGTTTGAGATCCCACAGTAATATGGTGGCTTATTGATTATGCTTATCCATTATATTAACAGAAGCCCATGCTTGGGTTATTCAATCTGATCTTCTATGACTTACAATCAAAAGCGTGGCACAGCCATTAGGACCTCAATGAAATCACTAGAGTTTGATTCAGAAGCATACAAATAAATTCCAGTAGGTGGGATGACCATGAGTCTCATGTCAAACAGAAAGATAGCTGCCCTAGACCTTTCAGGGATCATGTGTCCTTTGAGACTCTGACAAAAAGTATGGTTTTCTTCCCAGCTTCTCCTGACATTGCAGAAAACTTGAGGGAATTCACAGATTCTTGGAGTCCACTTCTGGGCTCCAGGTTAAGGAGTCCCTGAGATACCTCTGAGGCACCCCACTATCACTTTACAACCCTATATTGGTGTGTTTTATTTGTTTTTGGTCTTTCAAAAAGGTTTAGCTTGAAAAACAAAATTTTATTGTTAAAAGTAGTGTGAGAGCCACAGTCCTAGACTTGTTGTCATACTACAGTACCTCAGGGGGCACACAGAATCAAAGTTTTCAGAATAGAAGAAAAGGACAGAAATGGAAAGACCAACTCAGTTAAGGTGATACTATTAATGTAAAAATGAATAATATGAACCACTGACTTAAGCATTAGCCTGGGAAGCAAAAGCTTGTCTTCCTTAACCCCTTCTTGTCACCACGGATTCTTGAAACGAGGGTGGACAAGTCATTGTACCATTTTTGTCTCTCCATTTTTTAACTTGTTACCTTGAAGGGACAATCCCTGCTTCTTATGATGGTGATGGAGGATGAATTAGAAAATATCCATAGGGGCCTGGCCCAGTGATGTAGTGGTCAAGTTTGGCGCACTCTACTTCAGCGGCCCAGGTTCGCAGGTTTGGATCCTGGGCGCAGACCTACACCACTCATCAAGCCATGCTGTGGTGGTGACCCACATAAGAGGAGGATTGGCACAGCTGTTAGCTGAGGGCCAGTCTTCCTCATGCAAAAACAGGAGGGTTGGTAACAGATGTTAGCTCAGCGCCAATCTTCCTCACCAAGAAAAAAGAAAACACCCATAACATGTTTTAAGTACATAAAAAATTCCCCTCAGTTCATACAATGTCTACTTACATAAGAGTGGAAGCCTCAAAAGGTGAAAGAAACAGGGACAAAGGGAGCTAACTGCCTTTTCAGGCTGAGAAACAGGAAAGTGGTGTGGTTGGCATCCCAGAATCAATACCTAAGATTTGTAGGAGCTTTGGGGAGTGTGCACTTGGAGAAGAGGCAATATTTGGTTGGAAAAGTCAGCATTTCTATCACCTTCTGCAGTCAATTTGACATCCCTCATCCGGAACAGGATGTTATGCACTGACTGAGATGCACTCCCCCCACTGTAAAAGTAACACTATTATCTTTTTACATAATGTGCATAATTAATGATTGTGTACTTGGACGATTTTATGTGAAAAATATATCTGTGGAGACTATTCTTGCCAGAACAGCCAGAACAGGCTGAGTCGCCAGGAACTGGGTCCGGGGAGGTATTAATGTGGAGACAGATGAAATATGTACTGACTCCCTTGTTCTCTCTCCTCTTTCTTAAAACAATTTAATGTGTGCTGTAGGAAAATTTTCATCTCCAGTCTTAAAAATGTCATACTTGCAGAGGAAATGAAAATGCCTTGATCCAGGAACTTAACACTTTTCTACTTAGCTATTTGTATACTTATATTAAACCCTTTTCTAGAATGCAGGCTTCTTGATGTCTGGGACGATATCTTATTCATCTTTATAGTTCCCAAGACACCCAGCACTGTGCTCAATAAATATTTGTTGATTTGATTAAACCCATGATCTTAAAATGCTTTCTCATAAGTTGCCTCTCTCCTCCCTGGAACCCTGGGTTATGATCACTGTAAGTCAGACTGGAAGACCTGAAATCCAGATGTAGGGGGCCGCCACAGCCTCACAGCTGCATCAGTTGCACAGCGAGAAGTCGGTTCTGCCTCACACCCCAGGGCTCTGCTTTGAGACACTGCTTTGGCCGGAGGCAGGGTTGCATTTGACTTTGGAGTTGGAAAGGCCAGGGTTTAAATCCCAGCTATGTCAATTTCCATGTGACCCTGAAGAGGTTATTTCACTTTTTCAAGCTTCCATTAACTCCCCTGTAAAATGGAGATTTTACTACTTCCTCTTAGGGTTGTGGAGACGAGTAATGTGCTTGGCCTATAACAAGCAGTTAACAAATGGTAGCTATAATGATAATAACAACGACTATTATTATTACCCATGTGTACTCTTTTGCCTTGAATCAGAATTGGTAAGAGAAGTTAATACATGCCATATGGTTAGCACAGTATTTTGCCAATTATTTAGAAATTCCCCAAACTGCTGATCTTATGTCTTCAATCTATCTCAACCGCAATCCTCTTCAAGTACATCTAGTTGTGAAAACAGTCTGATTAAACAGTGGGAATTTGATACTATGCTTATTTTTTGCCTCATTAGCACAACAGTATGAATAGGGACGGGGCCAGGGCGGGGGTGGGGGTGGGGGGGAGGTCACCTAAGAATGCAGTTCAGGCAGAACCATCAAGTGAGAAAACTGGTGGCCTTAGAATATAGGCTATATTCTCAGGAACTGTTCTCATAATTCATTCCTGCTCAGAGGGAAGGAAAAGAGGATATAATACTTATTTTCAAATAGATAGAAAGCCAGATGCAAACTGCATGCCTTTTATCCAACTTTGTGGTTTTTTGAGACCATGGGATGAAATGTTGAGACTTGCTACCTTGGAGAGACACGAGGAGGATTAAATAGGGACTCTTTGTAGCTTTGTGCTCTTCAAAAAAGGTGGCGGCAGGAAAAAGCAAACAACAATAGCAAAGCAAAAAACTAAATGGAAACGGATTCTTTGGACTTCCTGGAGTCACCTGCATCCTTTCACAAGACTGAGTTAATGTCCCTAGTCCTACCGGCATTTGTACAATTTCTAGTAATATAAACACAGCTCTCTATCTCTCTCACTACCATTTAGTCATATATTTTGGTTTTCATATATTCAGACAAGAATATTGTCAATGTGCTATTAAGCATTTCTCTGCATTTCCTTCTACCAGTTGGCAGGGTAGGCTTCTATCCTGTTGTGTAAAAGATTTCACAAAGCCACATGCACACTTGGATTTATCTGGGGAAAGCAAGAGTTGAGTTGACTTGCTATAAAACAAATAATGCAAAATGAACTAACAAAGGTATAGGGAAAACAGTTGTGCTATTTTTTATTTAATACCTTTTTTTAGCCTGCATCCACCTCAGGATATATTTGGGAAAATTCACACACTTACCTGAGATAAGTGGAATGGGTACTATGCAGGGAGCTGGGAGACTTGGGTTCCAGCTCTGCTTTGAGACTAACTCACTGTGCTATTGTGTGGGGTTAGTTATTCCCTCTAGGTTTAGCATGTTCATGTGTAAAAGCAAGAGGCTAAACTAAAAAGACAGTCTGTCTTCTCTGCCCCTTTGAACTTCATTTTCCTCATCTTTAAAATAGAATCAATGTATCCATCTTGCTTGCAAGGTGTTTTGTGGACTAAATAAGATTGTGTGTATAAATCACCCATGGCAGTGTCTAGCAGAGCATATGTACTCAGAAAGTTCTAGTCTTCCTTCCTTCTCCCATTTTAAGTTTCTTCCAATTTAGAGCACTTTGGAATAATCTGGAACATGTCGTGATCTTCACTAGCATTATCAAATAAGGCTATTATTGCAATGGATACACCTGGCATCTATTCCCCGTGAGTGAGTTGACTCATGATTTTAGAATCAAGGGTCAAACTGACTCTCATCTCTCCAGCGCCGAAAGAAGCCCCATATAAATCACTTGAAATATAAATATTTATTCACCAACAGTTGGCTAGTGAGCAGCATGGTGTGGTCTATACACATTTTGATAGCAGATGGTTTATATTTTTTAAATTTAAAATAAAACTCAACAATAAAGACAGAGGTAACGTCTAAAAAGTTTAAATGCCCTTTTATGATTGGAATGTGTCTTAGACCTACAAAGCCTCAATCTTTGGGAATTTAAAAAAACACACAGAGAAACAAAACCTAACCACTTTTTTTCACCATAAGAAAAGGTTATGACATAAAAGGTATCCTGGTAGTCCCAGAGAGTGAATTGAAATTTGTCTAAAATGCGAAGAAGACTTGGTTAACGCTGGCAGATTCAGGGCCAGTGTAGCAGAATTAATACAATGTCAATTTTTCTTTGTGTCTGGAACGGTTTCCTGTTATCCTGATAAGTGGGTAGCCATTTCACTTCTTTTATTGATATAGCTGTGAAAAAGAATTAGATTTCAACACTTATGTAACAGAGATTAATTGATTGATTAGATTATTAATTAAATATTCCATTAAATTTTCTTCTGAAAAAAATGGCATAGGATTCTGGATTCCCTAAGGTTTTTTCCCTAACCCATGGAAGAATAAACAAGGAAATGCATAACTAAACATTGTATCTTATCTTGTGAGAGATAATTAAGCAAGCACAGCTAAGTAGAAAATTTACTCACTGCTGGCTGTCTTACAAGACTACTTCATCCCTACACCAGTATAGGGGAAGAGACTTTCCTCCTCTGTCAACAACCCACAGAAATCAGTGAGCTGCCAGGAAAATTATCTGCTAGGAAAATTATCGCACAGCTAGGCACATCTCTGTCTATACAATAACAGGCCTGTTGTAGCTGGGAATAAAATGGTTTACCTAAAACTTCCAATCATGCAGTGTTTCAGGGATCTGTGGAAAAATAAAAACAGCAAGCGGCCTTTCAGGTAACCCATAATTAAAAGCAATTTTGAGCTGTCTTTTCAGGGAACCGACCCAGGGGAAGTATTTGCTACCTGTTTGACCTTCACGATTGTGAGTCCTTGGCAGTGTCAACGACCCTCTGAACTGAATTCAAAACTAATCTCTGACAGAAAAAGAGAAACAGAATTCATGCAAATCATATTAATTCCAACATTTCCCCAGTGAGCTGGGTATAAACTACAGCCTAATTAAATATTTTTTAACGATGTGAGTAATTTTTGCCAAGGGGCGGATTCAGGGGAAAATTTAATATGAGATCACAAAAGCTGTTCCCAGCGTTGATTCTGTAAATTAATGACTATCTGCCTTATGATAAAAACATGCTGCCAAGAATGAAAATGAAGTCGGCAAAGCTTGCTCTATTTGTCTAACAACCAAATATACAGAATGCAAAACTTTAAAGGCAGTGGGAAATTTCCATCGTGTTTGTGTGATATATTCAGGATAAAGATGCACCAGGCTGACGACCCAATAACCAGATTTAAGGCATTGTCAGCAATATAGGGCCATTTTTAGGTAGTTGTTGTCAAGGTCCAGGGACATATTTTAAAGCAGCTAGTTAAAAAATTATATGCAACTTGTTTCCAGAAGAGATTCAAGGTGGCTCACAGTAAGAGACACATACACACAACGTTAAAGTCAAAATGGAAGGTCAGAAATAGATCAAGGGCAAGTACTCAATTATTTGGTACAAATGTTGCCAGTATTACAGCTCCATGGATTCCTTCCTTGGACTGACCATTTCCACACCCATCTTGATCCTCAGGGCAGTTCATTCTGGAAACCTGAATTGGATTGCTGTCCAAGGTCATGGGGGTGAAAAATGGCAGAGAATACAGCAAATGAGGGCGGGGGGATGATGTCAACACAGCCCTGGGCGCTTATTGCATCTAAATCTATAAATGGCAGTGGCCAAAGGTGGCCTGGTAGATAAGCCTTTTCTTGTCTGCTTGGGACCAATCTGAGAATGGAGCTTCCCCTTGTGTTCAGACTCCTGTTTTAGGAAGCATTTTGACAAAAGAGCAACTTGGCATATGTTACAGGAAAGCAAGGCACAGTGCCTGAATCAAAGCCAGGAAAAAGTCCCTCATCTCACTCTGCTTTGTGAGGGCAACCTGCTTCTAATGATTCCTGTAGTTAACACCCAGAAGTTGCCTGCGGTCCCCCGTGACAGATGACTTGGACTCTGCTAGCCCCTGGTCATTAGGCCAGCCATC
Source organism: Diceros bicornis minor (assembly GCF_020826845.1). Taxonomy (NCBI): domain Eukaryota; kingdom Metazoa; phylum Chordata; class Mammalia; order Perissodactyla; family Rhinocerotidae; genus Diceros; species Diceros bicornis. Next base: position 15,463,190 of record NC_080744.1, read on the forward strand.
ACAAGGGTTTTAGGAGCTATATTTATTTAAATTTCTGTCGGTGCCCAGCGATGGAGATTGAATTTACAGTTTTTCAATTAGAAGGTCATCTATGCTAACTAGTGCACCACTGCCTCATTATAATCATAAAATTAGTGAGAAAAGACTGGCATGAGTAATATGGAAACGCCAGTTTCAAAGGTGAAAAGGTGCTGTTTCCTCGGATTGCAGCAGGAGAGAATGCAACAGCCTGCTCTTGATCAGTAAATGTTCCCATTTAGAGCGAAGAGAAGTCCTTGAAACCCATTACAACAAAATATAAGGATGGTGGGATGATTTTATGAGAAACATACAAATACACACAGTGACTACACTTCCTGAAAGAGATATTTTTCCTATTTACATGTTTTCCTTGCAAATTAAATACAAATAAAAGTAGCATGAACATCTCCAAAGCTTTGCTTTTGATTTTTAACCACATTTGTCAGAAATCTGAGCTGGTCACTGGTAAACAATTCAAAATGAGACGAATATAACCTGGGCAGGGCTGAGATGCGGAACGCCTCACAGCTGGCTGGACGGGCAGCAGGCCGCCATGATGAAGCTCATCACTTCTAAACTTTAAAATAACAAACAAAATAAGAAGTGCATATTATCAACTTAATCATTGGGTGCAACTTAATTAGCACACTAGAAATGTTATTTTAAAACCCAGGAAAAGGAAAATAAAATAAACCACCAAAAGCAGCTTAATCCAAAAGTAAAAGAGAAGGGAAAAAAACTAACACTATTGAGCGTTTACATCTACCAGGTGCTTTTACCTCAGTTCTCTCATCTAATCCTCATAACGACCTTGTGGGCAGCAGTATTATTATCCCTAATGGGCAGATGGGGAACATCGAGGTGTAGAGAAAAGGCCCATTCTCCTAACGGTCACCTGGGAATAAACGGCAGGGCTGGGCTATAGACCCAGATCTGACCTCAAAGGCCATATTCATTTGTTGACAGAATTTGTATCCTAATTGTTATAATAATTGACATGGTGCTTATTTTAAGTACATTTCAATTCTCCTAACCTGAGGAGAGAGTCTTGAGGGACTTAATAATAATAAACTTAACAACTTTAGGAACTGGATCCAGGGAGGAACGAGTGATTTAACTCTGAATTCCATAAACACTCATTGCCCATCTGGTCCATGTAAGGTGTTGTCCTATGTGGTGTGGGGGTAGCAGGATGGATAAGACGGCTCGCTGCTCTCTAACTGAGAAGTGCTCAGGCGGCCAATGGACTGATTCAAAGCCTCACGCAGGAGCCCTAATATAGAGGCGAAATGGGAAGAAGGCATAGAGTGAGGCCCTGAAGTAGTGCAGAAAGGAGAGGAAGGAGGCATTACAGTGTGAACCGTGGAAGGTGGGATGGTTTCTGCACAGGTACAGGCTGTTGGCAAAGTCAGGCAGAGGCAGAGAGATGCTTGCAGGCCAGTCTGCCTCAAAAGAAGGAGGACAGTCACAGTCTTTGTCCGGCTCTGTTTCCTCCCTGTGCATCAGCCTGGCTTTTTCCTGTTCTTTTTCCAAGGCTTCTCACTCCCTTTCTTCCTCTTGTCTATTCTGTGTGGCTGGCACCGTTGGGCCTACAACGAACATCGGAGTTACTTAAAGGCTGTGGCTTTGGCCTGGGTGCGGCCCCTGCAGCAACAAAGACCCAAATCCTCTCAAGGGGGAGGCTGGTGCTCCCGGCAGAGGCATGGGCCTGGCACCAAGGAGCCACCACACAGAATGAAGGAAAGGAGATGGTTTTCTCCATCTTAATTCTCCTGGAAGAGACCTGTCATCTAGTAGCGGCAGCAGGAACAGCGTGGGGGGATTTCTTTCATTCTGCAGTCTAAGCGCAGGGCCCTTGCAGAGGGCTGTGCTCAGAGGAGGGGAAGATCAGAGGTGAAAGCGATGAATAATGTGCACGTGGAACAGTGACAGATCACTTGTAACAAATACAGGATGACCCTCCCAAGCTCGGAGTGCACCAGAGCCTCCCTCTAATTGAAGATAATCCAGAATTATCACGCTTAATTATTTTCAGAGGTTTCTTGAGGTGTTTTTTTGGTCTCAGTTGGGGTGAGGGGAATCTCTAGCCCCAAAGGCTGATTTATATCCAGGAAACAAACTTAAGGAGATATGCTCTATCCTGCCGCACCATCCCTGCAGCGTCTCGAACATCCTCTCTCTCTGTGCAGCCGTAATTCTAGATCCATCCTCTGTGTTTCCTGGTTAGGTTAATGGAGCATATTCCTTATCTACGAGCACCTCTGTTCTCTTCCAATAAGTGGCTGCTGCTAAAATACGTAAAATTTTCTTTGCTTTGCTTGCAGAGTTTTCTTAATGTGAGGTCTGAAGATCGCCTGTGTCTGTGTAAAAAATGCAGAATCAGCTGGCCTTCTTAAAAACATATCCTTGGTTCCATCTACAGAGCTAAGTCAGGCTGTCTTGGGATAGGGTCAAGGATTCTGCATTTTCAGCAAGAATCCCACGGTATTCTTCTCCACATTAAAGTCTGAAAGCCATTGGTTGGGTGGCTCGTGCTGTGCTAGTGAATTCACTCTTCAAAAACCTCTCTCCTGGCTCCTCTTGCCCGGCATTCTACAACCAACCCACCCAAACTTGGTGTCTCTCTCTGCAATCAGTCCACCTGGAGCATCTCATCATTTCTGTTATCATCCCAGATGCTCTACTGGTCACTTCCTTTGCTGCACACATCCTGTTCCTTAGACTCTTCTGATTCATTTTGTTTTCTTCCAAACCCTGTCCCTCCACCCCTGCCTCTTTCAGCCTTTCTTCTTACTTCATAATTGCTGACGTCAGGTTGTTTTCCCTCTCTTGCTTCTTACTGCTTACTACATAATTATTAAAATTCAGCTTAGTTCCTCCACCTCATGAAATTTCCTTATACAGCGACCAAAAAAATAAGCCTCTGTCTGTATGTCTGATACAATAACCAACTTTCAATGGAGTTTATAAAACAATCTTTTGGCCAAGATCTATAATAAAAATAACTGTGTTTATAAGTCTATCTTGTTGCCTGAAATGGGAGTGGCACATTTTATACACTTGCTATAGCACCATACTGTTGGCTCCTAGACATATTAAATCAGATTATAAACGGTTTCCAGCCCTGTGCAACCCTCTATGGCATAACTAGGCTGGTTTTTCAATGTCACTGTCTCTTGAGCTAGTTCTGTTAGCTGGCAGGGTGAAACCATCTTTTTGAGGTGAGAACATCCGGCCAGCTGCTCTAATACCATGTTTTGGTTAAACAACCTCATACATGGGTAATTGAAAGCATAGATTTGTTTTGCACAGGTGTTAATTGTCCACTACATCTAGGATAGGAGATGCATGGAGAGAGATGTCCCCGGAATTTCTGGGTACTCCCTTGAGACACGCAAAATGTCTTATACACTGGGATTGTAATTTCAGTGCATGCATAACCTACAGGCCATTGCCTGTTCCTCCGGGGGATGGAAACAGAGCAAGGGCATCTTTGGTTAGAATGACCTCAAATTTGACTTCTTACCTATATAAGGTGCTCCCTTCTCCCTAGCTTTAACTTCTTAGGAACCTGGATGAGTTTCTCAATAAGGAGACACTGCAAGGCCAGGGCACTCACAACCTGTTGTTCAGCTAGAATTCTGGGGGCAGCACCAGGTCATACCAGGCTTCTCAGCACCAGTGAGGTGTTGACGAATTAGAGTCAATTTAGAGCAGAGGCAATGGTAATTGAGATTCTGGAGGGTTTAATTTATGATGATGGACGATGAGGCTAAATGAGGTTGGTTTTGGTCAAACACTGAGGAGGAAAGCAGGATACCTGTCTTCCCACCCACAGAGGGGTGATCTGAGGGTATCCCTTCCCTTCTGAGCCTAGCTACACACGAGTGCTGGGACTGCTCAAATGTGTGCCAATCCAGGAGATAGACTCACTTTGTGCTGTCCCCAAAGCCAAACTATGGCACTTCATCAGCATGCACAAAATACATGATTTAGACTCACTCGGAATTCTATCAATTAAGTCTTCAAAGATGATTTTTCTCACTTTTTGCTAGATTTCCCTAAGGCCTTCCTTTCTAGGAGTTTCATACTAAGAAACGTGTTTTCATTGAAAAATGTTTTAAAACATTAAATAGGTTAGAGATAAACGGTACACGCAGAAGTTATTTTCAAAAAGCTATGCCAGTGGAAGAATGTATACTTTTTGTGTATGCAGTCTTCCTTGGACCTAAGTTTGCAATGGACCTAAAATCTGTTTGTAGCAACTTGGAATTTGATGACTTACATTCACGACACAAAGCTGGTCATATCCATGACATCAGCTCCAGTTATCATAGTTGGCAGGCAGCCCTCAGATAAATTTACCTCAGTAAGTTTGCTTCGTGGTCCCACAGGCTGCTAGTCTCGGTCTGTTCTCTTGTCTTCTCTACAGACTCCTAAGCCTTTTTTATAACCTGGGGGCAAAATAAAACTGAGAGGGCTGAGAGAGAAAAAAAGGTGGCAGGGGAGGTTAAATGGGTCATCATCAAGGAAGGTTCTTCAGTGACTCTAAGTTAATGAACCCATCTTGCTTCTGAAGCTGGGAAATTATTTTTGAAGGTAATTTCAAAAGAGGAGTTAGCAAAATGTTTGTAAAATGGGATTGCCATTTAAATGAATATGTATCTATAAGTTTAGACATATTTATCTGGGTACATGAGTTCTAGAACTTTTAAAAACATAGTTAATGGAAGGAAAAAGCAGCAATGGCTGAAAACAACTATATACCGAGAAGACGCAAGATGAGACCCGGGATGGAAAGGTGAGACTTCACAATTCAGGACAGAGTCCACCCCTGAATGCTTCCAAGTCTGGCTACCATTTAAATCACAACTCGGAGGCATCTTTGACATTGTGAAATAACTATGTGGTGCTGAGTCAGAGGGTGAAGTGTTCAGTGTAAAGAGCAGTTGTTTCATGCATTTAAAACTACATGGGTTCAAAGTGAAACAATTGGTGTTAATGAGATGGTAGCTCAGGAAAGAATAAAGACTTGGTCATTCAATAGAATGACCAACAACTAGATCTTGACTGCTTTTGTTTGTTATAGGGAAAATGCAGGAAGAAACAGAAGGCAGCATAATGTATCAAAGAGTGATCCAGTGACTCTAATACACTTCAAAGATACTGGTCAAAAATATTACTAAAGGAAGTCTTCATATTTTCATGACCCGGATACATGTATTCCTTCTCCATTTAGCCAGAAAAATATAACATAGGAATTAAGAAGATGTAATAAATTAAACTGAATGAATGCATGAATTTTCTTACTGTGCTACTCCATGTCAGGCATTTTAGAAGGATTTATGCTCTGCAGGTACTTAGACTATCTAGTTCATTAAACAAGTTAGTGTGTAGTCATTTATATCACATAGTTGGGCATAAGTACATAAACATTGCTTCCATGAGAAAATAATATACTTGACTTTTACATGATTTTGGTCAACAGCACTTTTTTTCAAAAGTATTTAACACCATTACTACAAGGACAGTTTATACCGCAAAACACTGTCCCAAAACACTGTCCCTTTATTGATAACACAATGTATGCACAAGGACAATAATAATCTTTTCTACATTGAACATGTAGGAGGCAGGAACACAGCAAGTGTCAGTGTAGGATCTGCTGCTGTTGATGAATCCACACCTCTCCCTGAGTTTCTGTATCCGTTGAGGTCAAATGACTGCCATGAAAATACTGCAATTGTGATTTTATAAATCACATGATTATATACATCTTATTTCTACATTTCATGATTACTCAAACATGTTATGAAGTATAAAGATATGAGGAGGTAGAAGTATTACTAAATTATTTTGATAATTTTAGTTAGATCAACCAATCCTCTATGCAGACATCCACTTATTAGGCAAAATGAATAGCAAATATACAGAAATTCCAGGGTTGAATAGTGTGACTCAAGGTTATAGATGGAATGTGTTGGAGATCCAGTCTTAAACTAATTCAAGAAAAGTTAAACTTAAGTTTAATGGAGGTATTCTGATAGATACCATTTCCCCTGCCCCTTTGTAAATATGATATCATGATGTTTACATAATGAATAAAACAATGCCCATGGAGTAGGTAATTTTGTTTCCTCCCTCCCTTCCTTCCTTCTTTCCTTCCTTTTTGATAAATAGAAAAGCAAGATGGCCCTCCATTCCCCATTTGGCCTGGCTAAATTCTACCTGTCCTTTGGGTCTCAGAGGAAACTTCATTTTCTTAGGGAACCCTAAGACTAGATCAGCTCGTCCTGTTAGATGCCCTAACTTTCCTAACTTTGCCCTAACTAGATGCAACTTTCCTTCGTGGCACTAAGCACATATATAATTAATTATTTTTTGATCCCGAGCTCCCCTGAAAGTGTATGTATGGATACATACACTTCATGAGGGCAAGTGACTTCCCTTCTTTACTGCTGTGCTCCTAGCTCCCACAATCTGATGGTCCACAATCAGGATCGGTTTAATGAAGGAATGAACACGTCATTGGTCAGTTGACATGCAAGATGACAAGACAGTGGCAGCAAGCTCAGAAGCACCAACAGGCAGAGCCCTTTGATTACTGGATCAAGTGGCAGCTCCACTTGGCCAGGCTGGGAAGCAGAACCAGAGGCAGGTGAGAGGAGGCTCTAAGGAATGTGTGCTCTCTGGCACCTGGGGAGACAGGGCTCCAGTGAATCACTTTCCTAGAGCTTCTTCCATGCAGATACTTAATCCTTCTGCTTAGAGAGAAGTTAACTATTGCTTTACATAATCCAATGCAAAACAGAGATGATAAATCCATCATTCTCACTAAGTTCCAAAATGCTATTAGACCATATTTCCTCAGTTACAGTTTTTCCCTTATTTTGATGAATTAGGTA